>NW_019252357.1:47085-55324 GCF_002742605.1 Olea europaea var. sylvestris | reverse complement strand
AAGTATCTCAGTTTTTACCAATATTTCCATTCTATCCCTCGAAATGTGACCTAATCATTTATACCACAACATAGAGGACGGTTCACGGATTAAAGCCTTTTTCTTTGATACATTGGTAACATACAAAAGAAGTCGAAGACAATTTATATCAACCATCATATAAAAGGCCATTCCTAATCAAACGAGAACCATAAAATAACTCAACATTTCAATTACCAAGGTTCAACGTAAAACAATAAGCATCAAGTTTCGATTTAGAAATTAAATCCCGTCTCATTTGCGGTATAAAAACTATATTTTCCAAAACAATGGTAAAATCGGACTCCAAAGAGTACTTCACTATCCTATGATTCAACCTTCACTTGAACTCCATTTTCAACGCTCAAGCTCACTTCATTCTCACTTGACCTCCATTTGCGAGTGAACTCCTGTAGGGAATTCACAATATAAACACTAGCTCCCGAGTGTAACCACCAAGAATTCAAAGGCACATCTATTAAAGAAGACTCAAAACAAACTAAGACGAAGGGACCTTTAAGAGCCTCTAGCTTAGATGATATGTTTATCATCTTCATGACATACTCCCTAACACCACTTGTACTATCATATTTTATGTTCATCAATTTATTCATTAGATCCCCAGTTTCGACTTTATCAGACTTAATAAATTTCTTTCGTATGGTATCCATAAAACTTTTGGCATTTTCATTGTCTAGGATAGCACCCATAGTTGAATTGAATATAGAGCGTTTAATGATTTTCAAACAAAGTTTGTTGGCCCCTTCTCACTTTTCATACTCGACTACATATTCAACGATACTCTTATCTGTGGGTTTCTCAAGCTTTTTCTCCATTGCAAAATTCAAGCCCAAAAGCCCAAGTGCTATTTCTACGTCTTGTTTCCATCTCACATAGTTATTTCCAGTCAAGGTCTTAATAGCAAACAATTGATTTGAAATAAATGAGGCATTATAAACTGTGGAAACATAAAATATCACTCTTAATATCATCCAACCATAATGCATGCAATCAAATGGATGATAAAATATCCAACTAATTAATATTGGCTATTAATTAGATAATCCGTAATTTAAATCGAAACATGTGAATTTTATTACGGTAAGACCTAGATGCACATCATAAAGTCACCTTTGGGTCGACAATACAATATGTTATAAGGTACTTTTAAAATACATCATGTAGTCAGTTAACAAAATTACATTGATTTTCGAAATACCAACACCTTTGGGCAAAATATTATATGCAAAAAATCAAAAATTGTTGGGCAAAAATATATGTATTTTTATGGTAGAGAAAATTGAATAAATAATAATGAGTGTGCCACTTTAGCAGCTACTACCCATTTTTATTTCAAAATAATTCTCTCTCAGTGGAAAAATAAGAATCGTCTCAAAGTCTATGAAATATTCAATCACAGAACAATAATCACGTTACAAATCATAATCATCAATCGATGATAGGCAAAGAATTTATATGTGATTGTGAGAAGAAATTGACAACAAAAAATGAAATTGAAATGGACAAATAATAGCAACAAAAATATAAAAGTCGTAAATTTTTAATTTTAAACGGGTGAAAATTAAAATGTAGGTCAAATTCATTTAAAAAATAATTTTAAAATCCTTTTAAAATCCAAATTCAATATCTCCCTTTTGAAAATTGCAATTTGGCTCTAGATTTAAAATTAAAGTTAGGTCCTTCAATATTTAAAATTGCATGGAGGTCCTTATTTTAGAAATTACAATGTGACCCTATTCTCTTAATTGCATACAGGGGCCTCTAAACTCATAAATTGCAAGAGAGACCCCCGTCTCCAATTGACTCTGCCCGTTTCCAGAAACCAATTATTATTTTTTTTTTTTTTTTTTTCAAAGGGTTTCAACTCCCATATTAAAAACCCACAAAATGGCACTCAAATTCAAACGCCTCCCCTCCTCCCGAAAAAAAGAAAAAAAACATTGCAGGCCATCAAAATCAATTTCGCAATTGCTCTACTGGGTTTCAATAAACATTGTCACATGGCTTCCACGATTAAAAAATTGGATTCAACACTTATCCAATTTCATGTGGTAGCCGCAAATAGTTAAACAAATGGAATTTATTCACAATTGGAAATTGAATCCATATGAACGAATTCGTCAAACTGGCGGCCGCAATTATGAATCGTATTCAACAGGGGTTTTTAAATTCAATACACAAATCTCTCCATCTTTGGTAAAGAGTAGGAGGAAAAATGCACAATACGGGGACGGGAGTTCGATGCACAGTCGCTGACAAAAGGTGATTGCAGTAGGGCGGCGGGAAGAAGGTCGCATAGGAGACCAAGTTTCAACCATGGGCAGGAGAGGGAACGGGTTCGATTTTTGGATTTATTTTCATACGTTTACATAATGAATGCATAATATACTTATTTGCATGTGGTGGAGTTGGAGAAAATTGGGAAGCCAAAAACAAAACAAAAGTGGAGGTGGTTTTTAGCGGAGAGACAGAGGTCGAGGTCTTCAAATTATTAATTCAATTTCAGAGAAAGGATTTCTACCTTAACATGAAGGCTCTGATACCAATTATTGAATTTAAATTTTAATCATGTTAAGAATCGAGAATCACAATACAATAATTAATAAAACTAATTCATACATGCGGAAGCTATTATTGATATGAATGGTAGTTGTAATAGCAATCAAGATCTTCCCTTCCTTACTCCTCACAAAGTATTAGCTATCAATGAGGCAAACTAATAAGACATATGGAGAGGAGAGGGGACCTAACCTTTATATAGGAATTTATTTAGTCGTCTCATTATCGACTTAAACCCTAATTAGGGTTTACGCATAATTCCGACTCATATACTTGAAATTATCACATTATATCAAATAAAGCCCGTAAGGTGTAAAACGGCCCAAATTGATCGCTTAACATATTTGGCTTATATCATTGTGAGCCATACATTTAACCCGTAAAATTTTACAATCGAATGTGAAGCTCATATTTGGAATTATTCCAACATGTTACTCTTGCATTATATACCCCGTACGCAACAAGAATTAGCTTTTGAACCACCAACCCTCGTTTTGGAGGAGGGGTACCTCTTTTCTGTTGGCCCTTACTCTTTGTCAGCCTCTCTCGGGCAGCACCTCGTAGCTATACTATGGGTATAGGAAATGGCTTCTTCTCTTTTTAAGAATAGCAGTTAACCCGTAAAATTTTACAATCGAATGTGAAGCTCATATTTGGAATTATTCCAACATGTTACTCTTGCATTATATACCCCGTACGCAACAAGAATTAGCTTTTGAACCACCAACCCTCGTTTTGGAGGAGGGGTACCTCTTTTCTGTTGGCCCTTACTCTTTGTCAGCCTCTCTCGGGCAGCACCTCGTAGCTATACTATGGGTATAGGAAATGGCTTCTTCTCTTTTTAAGAATAGCAGAGAGGAAAATCTGCATTTTGAGGATGATAGCATGTGATAACCGGATATCGGAACTGAATCAAGTGATTTGATGGACTTCCAAACTTCAGTTGAATTGCCAGCCTACTGCAATTGTGCTGTAAGTGGGAATATGAGCTACATCCATAAGACAAATCTCAAATTTTAATTAGCCATATAAATCAACTTCAGTCAGGAGGCTAAATATTGGATGAATAATAATAATAATAATAATAATAATAATGATGATGATGATTATGATGAACCATTGCAGAAGAAAGAAAGTATACTCGAAGTGGATTTGAAAGTTGAAATACTTCAAAATTGAAAAGATTAGAAGAGATCTTTTCAATTGTGGGGTGCTATTAATATTAATTTCTTTATGCATTAATGGCTGGTGTAAGCTGTCTCTTTCAACTTTTCAAAAACGTCTCAAGTCTAAACAACAATAGCATCTCAAAAACTTGTAATAAGAGCCCAAAAACAAATACTCAGATGCGAAGAAAAAACTAATTTGCTTGTTTTGGTTAATTATGATCAATTATTTAACCTTAGAGCTGCAAGAAACTAATGAATGTAAAGCAAGGAGGGAACCTTCAAAGAATCAAGCAAACTGGGACCTTGCTGTGTATTGCATTTTAGAAGAAACATTTTTGGAGATATCCTCCTTTCACTCTTCAACGAAACAAAATTGCCAAACTGGGATTGCAAACAACCACATTCCATTCTCTGAAATAAACAAACACATTGATGTTCAACTGTAATCTCCATCATGTTTAAATGCATGTGTGCATCAATACATGCATTCGCAATGATGCTTGCACGTCTGAAACGTTCTTTTTTTTCCCCAATAGCCCCCACCGCTAGAATTCAGAAATGGAAAAAAGACAGAAGGACAGAAACAAAGAAACTAAAATAAGAAAGTCAAGAGAAAACTATGTCAAATAGAAAGAATATGTTTTGCGCGGGTTAGTCGCTAACAATTAAAAGGGATCAGACGATTGTGTAAGGGACAAACCTCTTGAAACAAAGTCTCAAAAAGAGGTGTTCTTTTATTGGAGATGACTTTACAATTGGAAATTAAAAACAGAATGCCTCCAAGGGGCGCAAGTACACGAGTTACTGAAAGAAGTGTTTAAATCTAAGCTAAGGAAATTAAAATTAAACTTTCTCTGTTCGAGAGTTTTTTGATTCGGTCATTTGCTCTATGTCTTTTCTCCCTTTTATACTTCATGGATGATCTCTTTGTGATCAACCGCCTAAAGACTGCTTGATCGTTCTACAACTGCCCACTTTCCTCGTAATGGCCAACTTGTCATGAAACTGCCTTTTTTAACTGCTGCCATTACTCTTTGTCGTTCAACCGTTTTCGATTGAATTCCTTGAATCGTGGAACGTGATAGGGCTACTTTAATAACTGCTTTGATAACTGCACTTCTTGATAACCACAACACTTTATGTTTGCTAAGACCTTGGGTGACTTGAAGATTTGGGTGAGAATAGAGTAACAGCTCTGGGCGACTGCATGGCACTCCATTCGCTCAGATTCTGGGCGACTTGCAAACTTGGACGATGGCGTTACCGCGTTCTTGGGCCTCCCTATTTGGATCTTCATCTTGAATTGTTTGATTGGGTTTCGTTCTTTGGGCTATCTGATTTGGGGACCCTCCAATTGGGCTTCATTCCTTGGGTCGTTCGATTTGGGCTGAATTTTTATGCGACAACAATTACCCCCCAATATGGCAGAATTAATACCAATTATTAAATTTTGCCATATTCACTTTGTGTTTCCAACAACATTCGAAATTTCCAAGAATTTCAATCATTATTTTCTTCCATGGCTTGAAAAGGTGCGACGTTTTGCAAACCCTTATAACCTCCAAACACGCCATTTCACCGTACCATTAAATCACGCCTCACTTTTTCGCGTCTCTCCCACGATTTACTGTTCATCTTTTGTTTCCCTGCTACGTAACTCTGAAAAAACTCCGTTTCATCCCTAATGGCTACTTCACAATCTCAAGCTGGCGACTCCTTTAATTTTGATGACTTTCAGAAACTTCCGAGTCGTCCATACATAACTCCGAGTTTTCTCGCGCCCGCCAATGTCAAACTCAATGAGTTCTACCTAGATCCTTTCTTCAACAATGCAGAGGCAGTCGAACAGGCGGCGGTGGGCCAGCTGTTTCCTTGTACTCAAGGGCCTCCATTTCTAGACTCTCTGCCACTGGGGCCACTTCGCGAAAGAGGTATTCGCACTTGGCCTAAATCTGATGTAGCTTTCCGTAGGTGGCATGCTCGTCTTGTGGGCCATAGTCCTACTAAGGCACTTTTTGATAATGCTAGGATTTCTGATTTGTTAGAAATCTCTATTCGACCCCCTACTTTTGATTCAACACTTTTTTCGATCGCTTTGAATTTTTGGTCTTCCGAGTATTACATCTTTATTTTCCCTCTTAGCCCCATGTCTATTACTTTAAGGGATGTTGGGGCCCTAGTGAACCTACCACCTTTGGGCGATACCATTTTTCTTGGTATCTTGGTTTCTGGTGGCGCCCCAAAGTTTGGTAAAAACTACACCGAGTCTTATTCAAGCTTGCAAACCCTTCACAATCATTCGAGCGTTGAGCCTTCCCATACTGAGCGAGTGGCTTTTCTTCTAGTTTGGCTTTGTAAATATGTTTTGTGTGTGCCAAGCATAAAGCCCTCCCCGAGTTATTTACCCATAGCGCACGAATTGGAGCGTGACAGGCCTTTAAATTTATGTTCTTTCTTTTTGGCTGCCCTTTATAGAGGCATGACTTCTCTTCAAACTCAATTGAAGAATGATGCATCTCCCACTGGTAGTGGACCTCTTTGGTTAACTCAACTGTGGTTGAGATCCTATTTTCCATTATTTGGTGCTCCATCAGTTTCTCGCTCCTCTGCTAGCTGCTATGGGCTAGCCATTGAGCCCTTGGCTCCTGTAAATATTTCTAGAAGGGACATTTCTTCATTCTTTTATTCTTTGGATTCAATCCCTTCCTTTTTTCCTTTTCCTCCTTTTTTGACTCCAAACTATGTGCATCCCCCCTCCACTATAGACAGCGCGAGCACCTCCCTGCTCATTTGGATCCAGTTTTTAACCGGGAGGGAGTTATTTCATGATATTTTAACTGGGACCAATGCCAAGGTAGGGGTAGAAATTTATGCTCCCCAATTTTTTGCTCACCAACTTGGTTTCGGCCAAACTTGGCATGTTCCTTCTTGCTATTCAAGGAACTTGATTGACCGCTTTCATATTATTAATAAGGCGGAGGCAGAGGCTATAAATGCTCGCAATCTTCTTTTAACAAGCTATTTTTCATTAGCCCCCTTCAATTTTAGTCACGCCATCCATCCTCTTTTTGAACAGCTCTGGCCATCAGTGAAGCGCAAATTGTTTGCGACTGATGCCAATCGTGCCTTTCATTCACTGGACCAGCCGAGCATTTCTTCCCCTCCTCCTGTTTTAGTCACTCCTTTGTCTATCCGGAGTCCTTCTCCTCCTTGTCGTGCTAAGCAGTCTGCTCGTCTATCTTCTTCTCTCCCTGCCAAGCCTACTACAGCCAAGAGTGCCCCAAGCCGCAAACGGCCAGCCTCAGCATCTCCCATTCTGGAGGAGGATGATGATGATGCCCCTCTTATCATCAGGAGGAAGGTAATTAAATTGGTTTACTCACAAACATACTTTTCCATACTTGAAACTTTTCTGTGTGCTGATGATTTATTTGGACTTCTCAGAAAAGTTCAGCTTCTCCTTTAAAGGCTTTGGCATCGGCAGCTCCTGCTCCCTCATCTTCCGCTAAGGCCGCTTCATCCAAACCGGTTTATGAGGGGACTACGCTTAAAGAGACATCTTCAGTCCCAGAATCCTTATCACAACCCATGGATGAGCCACCTTCTTCTTAGGGCGTCAACCCCCCAAACATCGAAGCAGAAGGTAATTCAATTTTTTGATGCTTTACCTTTGCTTGTGCTATTGGTTTCTGATTTGTTGCTTTTGAGTTCTGCAGATACTCCTATGAGTCTGTCCGTTGTGGCAACATCTTCTCGCTCAGACAAGGGGAAGTCCTCACGAATGGAGGAGTCACAGGTGGCAGATTTGGCTGAGGATATGCCATCTTCCACGATTGTTGATGAGGTAATCTTTGCTTCACTTTTATTTCCATCTTGTTCGTTGTAGTGAGAATCTTCAATATTGGCAATTTTCTTTGCAGGATGCTGACAAGATTGTACGTTCTATCCAAGACTTGTTCGTTTCCTAGGGGCAAGTAAAGACATCTCGTCCTGCTCCATCTGATCGTCTTGCTGCTTCTTCAGAGGAAGATTTGAAGTTCCTCAAGCAGTCGATATTTGAGTACGTGTCCTTCATGGATATGGACATTGGTAGGGCTAGTGCTGCCAGACACAAAGATAAACTTGAGTATTTAAATGCGAAGTTGGAGCAAGCACTGACACTTCCGTCGCTCAATCTTTCTGCCGATTTTAAAGCGACGTTGAAAGTTATCCACTCTGAGGTCCTTTCTTTGATGGCCAAGAATGCTGAACTAAAGGCCAAAAGTACTCAATATCTTCGCACCGTATCTGAAAAAGAGTCTTTGCGTCTGGAGATCAACAAGGTTGAGGATGAGTTGAAAGAAATCTCTTTCGAAGTCATGATTGAAGACTCTTTGATGGTTAGTTTGACTGCTCAAATGAAGGAACTTCAAGCCAAAATGGACGACTGCAAGGCGAGAATGGCTGCTAAAAAGCGCAACGCCTCCCAGGGA
>NW_019252357.1:42358-43847 GCF_002742605.1 Olea europaea var. sylvestris | reverse complement strand
CCCTTAGTTTACCATTCTTTTTTAGTACTGACACGATATTGGACAACCATTCGACATATCTGGCTGTTCTAATAAAACCTGCTCTCAATAATCGCTCTATCTCTTTCTTAGTCTCAGGGAGCACATTAGGAGCAAAACGTCTAGGAGGCTGCCTATGAGGTTTAAAATTAGGCTTAGTTGGTAACCTATGTTCCACCAAGTCTCTATCTAAACTAGGCATTTGTTCATATTCCCAAGCAAAACAATCTTTATACTCCTTTAACAAAGCAATTAATTTATCACTAAACTCTTGATCAAGCATCTGGTTGATGAATGTTGGACGATCTTCTCCTTCATTGCCAATATTTACTTTGATCAGAGGGTCTTATGTTTGAGCGTATCCAGGTTTGATGATCCGCATTACTTCGTCGTCCAGTTCCTTTGTAAGTACTTCTTCTTCTAAACAGTCCACCTTGTTGACTTCTCGACCAATGCTTTGTTCTAACTCAAATACTGTTAATTTGTCCTTCAGCGCTTTCAGGGTTGTCTCTTCTTTCGCCTTGCCATTGCATTCCTTATTGAAAGCCATTAGTCTGATTTTGAAGGCCTGAATATCGGCCATTTGCTTTTATAACTTAGAATCCATTCAAGACTCCTTGATTATTCTTTTGCCAATTACTGGCTCTTCCAGTGCCACTATATTTGGCATCATCTGTATGAACATTTCAGTGAGTGCGTCCACTGAAAATGGCTCTTCGCTTTGCACGATAATTTGAGTTTCTTCCCCATCTTGTACTACCCTGACATGTCCATAGTTTCCTTCGTACATGATCTTTTCCACCGAGTTTGCTTTTGCGACAAAAGGCCTATGATCGGCTTGTACCATCTTTGCTTCACCTTTGTTATTCCAAAAGATCAGGCATTGATGGAGCGATGAGGGTATACAGCGACTTTCGTATATACAGCGACTTTCCTTGTCCTGAAATTTCTTTTTTAAATCAAAGCTCAAGCAGCCCTGAGCGATTTTGACAAATTCTTTTTCAGGCAGAGGTACAAAACACTTGCTTCTTGCTGTCTTGAGCCTTTGGAGAAAACTTTCTGCCCATTCGTTTGGCATTTGACGTAGATTCGCCAAATCAGCCGAAGTGACTTCAGACTCAGTTTTATAAAACTGAGCGTGAAATAGCTGTTCCAATTGTTGCCATGTTTGAACAGAGTTCGCTGGCAAGTTGATGAACCAGGAGGAAGCTACTCCTGTTAATGAACTAGGGAATAGCTTCATTTTATGGTAATCGGTTACATCACCACTTTGCAATGTGAATCGCCCTATGTGTTCTAGATTAGACACCTCTCCTAAACCAGTAAATAGTGAGAATTCTGACACTTTATACCCTCTAGGCCATGGATATGCTTGGTCTACCCAATCAGGATATGGCTTTGTGTAAGTTGGCCTAATGACGGGACGCACCCCAAAAGCCATCTGATCCTGTACGATTTCCATAATCTGATT
>NW_019252357.1:39413-40435 GCF_002742605.1 Olea europaea var. sylvestris | reverse complement strand
GGCCTCCCTATTTGGGCCTTCATCTTGAATTGTTTGATTGGGCTTCGTTCTTTGGGCTATCTGATTTGGGGACCCTCCAATTGAGCTTCATTTTTTGAGCCGTTTGATTTGGGCTGAATTTTTATGTGTCAACAGAATCAAGAAAAGAGGGTCAGCATCAAGTAAAGGAAACTTCGAGAGAGAGGACTAACCAAGGGACTGTAGTGCAAACAACTTCCAGATTCTATTCATCTTCTCCACAACATGTGCAAACCAATCTAGAAAGAACAGAAATATGGAGATAGAATGGGCTCAAATGAAGTTCAAAAAATGACCACACGCAAGTTTATTCTAGAAGTTTAATATGTGAATCAAATAGTTACATAAAGAGTGATAAAGATTCATAGAGATGGAAGCTAAAACAAATACTTGAACGGGATGATGTCCCATGTCTGGACTTAATTCTCCGAGAACAGTGGGAATAATTGCTGGAAGAGTGTTGAGTAATGGATAAGAATTCACTGGCCTGTCCTAATAAGAGCAGCAGCTGCACCAAATCTAGGGCCAAGTCTTGTTGACATAAGGTCAGTCCAAATCTTTCTCAGGTGAAGCTCCAATTGGCACATATTTTGCCCAGTTGTGAGCCAAGTAGGATATTTTAATATTATAATAAGGAGAAAAGCATCTCAAACCAAACAAAGCAATGAACATAATGTCGATCTTTCTAAACTTATTAACAAGAATGTAAAATAAAAAAGTTAAAACTAGTCCAAGCAGTCTCCCGATACATCAGTTCGACCCGATCCTGGCTATTGCATGACACATGCCTCTCAGTTATTGAAATGGTTTCTAGAAAACAATAGTTAACACAAATAACAAGTGCCAATATTTCTGACCGGTGTTGATGTCCTAGGATAGCATTCGCTCCTGTCCTCCTTTTCCCCTTAAGAGCAATCAAACAAGACCAACAAAATGATATCCTTCACATTTTCTTCAATTACACTTCCCAGCAATTTGGCATTATTTGTCATAGACAAAAACGA
>NW_019252357.1:20191-33276 GCF_002742605.1 Olea europaea var. sylvestris | reverse complement strand
CAAGGGATTCTGGGCTAAACCTAGAAGTCGCCATTCGATCAGAATTTTTATAAGATTTCTACTAATATTTTTAGAATACTGAACTGAACTGGATAGAATAATAAACAAATTTTGTCGCATGACTCTCCCTTCAAACCAATTTGTTGTGATTGCTAAGAATTTTATTGTTTTGAATCTTTCACTATATGTAACAATTAATTAAATCGAGTGATAGAAAGTGATTAATGTGACCAACCTTAAAATTTTTTAAAAATAACAAAACTTGAAGCATGTTCTTAAATTAAAAAGTTTACTCATAAAAAAGTTTTTTTTTTTTTTTCAAAGCAAAAAAATTAATTTGTTGCTTAATTTGACAGTAAAGGTAACATATACTCTTAAAAGAAATAACTTTTTACTTATTAGTATGTTATTTAAACATTTTGGAGGATAAAAACTTACTTTAATCAAGTCCGACTTATTTAAACTCAGCCAATTATACTTTGCAAAACTACATTGTTCCCTAATCCAACTTATCAAATATGTCATAACTAGAGTATATATAGTACTTTGGATTATTCTATATGTACAAAATCATGTACAAAATCAATGACAAACTTGACAAGTGGTGCCCCCTGTTGGTGGAGTGGTGGTGGGGCCAACCGCCCCACTAACAGGGAGCCGCCACTTGTCAAGTTTGTCAAACTTTTAGTAATTGATTTTGTACTTGTAGACTAATCCTAGTACTTTTGATCAATAAATAGGAAGAATATAGAATTCCTAAATATATAGTTAACGAGTCAAGACATTGCTCAACTAGCATTGCAAACATTTGAACTTACTTGCCATTGATGCCCAAAAAGAAACCCGCAAGAACTAAATATGTACCAAATGCCATCATAGGAATGTACAAATCTGGTGCATTTATGTCGTAAATTGGAGGTTTGAATGAAAATTCACCCCCTGCAGGCTCCATTGATCTCATCCAGTGTCCCTTCAAATTTACAAAATATAAAAATATCATATAGTATTAAAAATCAGAACAAATATTGTAATAGAAATCATGCGAAATTTATCAGTTTTTTTACCACAAAAACGCATAAATTAAGGTTGTTTATATGGAAGAAGGTACCTTGTGGAGAAATGGAAACAAAACCATCTTCAACTTGTTTTTCACGTAGTCGTCATTCACTTGAAAATAATATCGTGGACTGGATATGAATCTGCTTATCTGTTTGCAACATGGAAAATAAAAAGAAATGAAATTCATTGCTCCACGTTCTCGAAAATCATAAGCATAAATAATTGGGTGGTTTATTGTAAGGAAAAAAATAATTTATACTGAATAAAATTTCGCACGTTGCTTTGAAAATATTCGGTGCCCGATTCTAAAATCTTCTCTTTATAAGCTCCAATTTCAGTTCTGATAAAATCTGATCCTGCTGCATGAAAAACATTTCCAACTGCATCAAATTGCTGACAGGAAGCAGCTGGTATTGACACTCTAGTTTGAAATCCTGAGTTCCTGTTCATGGCTGAAAACACAAAAGAGGAGGAAAGGGAGTTTAGTTCGTTGGAGGAGGAGGAAGAAGAAGAAGAAGAAGAAGAAGAAGAAGAAGAAGAAGAAGAAGATTTTAATTATGCAAGAAACTGAACTTTTGTCCAAAAATCAAAACCTCTTCTATCTGGAGTTTTCTTGATAATATTTTTGTTCAATGATTCTAGGTGAAGGCCAAAGGTGTTGGACTTGCACGATAATAAGGGGGTCGTCCTCGAAGGATTTGATCTTTTGTGAATCAAAATACTTATCTAAATAATAAGAAATTTCCTTTCGGCAATTATATATATGTAAATTCTAGATGTGACAAAGTCCGAAAAATAGTTAAAAGTGAATGTCCATAAAAATTGACATAAATATAGCAGCGATGACATCCATTGATTTTTGTTTCTTCAAGGCAAATTAGTGTCAAGTTTGAATCAATAGGGCGCACAGAATGGACCATTTACAGTCCCGAGTAACATTTCCCAATGATGTGGATAATCACAAAAAGATTACCATTTTTGGCATTATAAAAAAAAAAAAAAAAAAAAAAAAAAAAAATTAAATTAAAATTGTGGAACTACTAAGTCCCTTGTTTGGTTTCGCTGAAAATCAGATTTTAAAGTAAATTTTGATAAAAATAAAATAAAATAATAATAATAAAATATGTAATTGAAAAGTTGACACTCCCTCCTTTCCAATTATATAGGCTTGTTTCGTTTTTACACGAATTAAGATATCTTCTTTAATGTCATTGGAAAATTAATCTTCTAGGCTTGTTTCGTTTTCACACGGGTTAAGATATTTTCTTTAATGGCATTGGAAAATTAATTTTTGTCAAGATCTTTCCTAATTTACTCCTATATAATTTTCAATATGTAGTAGTAAATCATTGTTTGAATTAATAAATAATTTGAATGATTTAATTTGAAAAAGAAGAAATGAGAGTTGTTCCATGTTTCCAAGAAGTGGAAAATGTATGTATTTGAATGATTTCAAGAAGTTAGCATATTAAGTGAGGAAAATTGAATAAGAGTATATTGGTAAAGAAACAAAACAAAATATTTTATATTAAGAAACGGGCCTATATATTTGAAACAAGAGAAAAATGAAATTCAACCCATATAATTGGGGTGGAGTGAGTAAAATGTGTGAATCTCATGAAAAGTATACTTAAAATTAATTTTTAACTTTGATTTAGATTTTTATCAATTTTTTAGTTAAACCAAAGAGTCGAGATTTGTTTGAGTTATAAACTTGTCTATGAATATTCACTAGTCCAATAGCATTGGGGTTCAATGGCTATGACAATAATTGTTAGATATCGCTACCTTGAATTGCTTGTAAACGTACCAAACATTAGTTATCCAATTTAAGTTTTAGATTAATCAGTTATGAGAGAACATCAAGACTGATATTGCAGTGAATATATGAAATCCAGAATAGCAAGTTATTCTCACTTGTCGAGTTGAATAAATGAATACAATCTCATATCGACCAACATCAGTTGATCGAATGGAGATTCATGTTCTGCAGTAATTGCGTACACATGTAAAATTATTGAGTATGAGATTGATGTCTCAAACCAATCTATTACTTATTATTACAAATAAATATTGAAAATTTAAAATTGTAACTTAGCTCTATAATTATTTAATTTGAGACATGTACAAAAAATAAAATAAAATAAAATCATGTAGATTTAAGAAAAGAAAAGAAACATTGGGGTAATTAGGTATTCATTTTCTGAAGTAAATATTTTTCTTAATTTCATTTTATTTTTCTCAAATTACATATATTAAATTTAAATAGAAGATTCAACTGGGCTTTAAGATGTCTGGGCAGCCCATAACATGTAATCAAAAGCTTATGCAAAGCCTTACAAGGGAAAAATTCATAAATCCTGTATTAAGTATGGAGACCTCAAAAATCAAGTCTTAAATTTATAAAATGCAAAAATCAGGTTTATTAGTTAATTAATTAAAAATATTTATTAATGAAATATATTAATGTCACATTTTTACGATTCATGGTCACAGATACATACTTAAAAGTCACATATTTATTTACTAATCACATATCATCAAATTAATTGGTCACAAATTATTCCGAAATCACAAATCAAAAATTTCGTAGGTCACAGATTATTTCAAGGTCATTAATAAAAAAAAATTACTTTTAAGTCACAAATTTCAGAATTTTTAGGTTACAATTAGATCGTGGGTCACAAATTTTGGTCACATACACTAAATATCCCACCTCAATCCCCATCGACGACCAATACTAAGGTCACAATTTGTGACCAATTCTCTCCACTGCCTCCTCCAGTCGTACAGTAGCTAACACCATCGTCGCCAGTATCTCTATCTATACAACCAACAAAACTATCTAAAACCCCCCAACAACACTCAAACCACCACCACACCCTGACGCCACCACTGCTGAAAGCCACAGCAGCTCCAAACTACCACCATGACTACCACCACCACCACCAGCGTAAACACCACCACTACACCCCGATGTCACCATCACTAAAAATCACAGTAACCCCAAACCACCTCCACCACCACCACTCCCCGACGCCAACATAGGGTTGGCAACGGTTCAGTTATGGGTCGGTTCAGCCAAAATTATAACCGCACCACCAATTTTTTGACCATACCATAACCGCACCATAACCACGTAAATCGGTTCGGTTCGGTCATATCTCGGTTCAGCACGGTTCGATTCTGTTCGGTTAATAACCACGAAAATAAATTATTTTTTATAGGTTCATCCGTCAAATTGATATAAAACAATTTATGAAAAAAGTCAATAAAAACAAAAACATAATATTCCAAACGAAAATGCAAACATTATCAAACAATATTCTAAACGAAAATACAAACATTATCCCAATTTTTAATTGTAAAATACAAATTTAACAAACAATATTATAAATATAACAATACTAAACTTTTCCTTCATTCTTAATTGTTGTGTATCGAAGTTATTTGATTCATTCTTTCCCACAAGTCTTATTAGCATTGATCAACACTCAAAGTTGATTTCTATATAGTAAATAAGAAATGTAAGTAGAGAATACAACGATACTACCTATTCCAGAATGGTCTTAACTAAGATTTAAATAATAAAAAAATGTACCTCTTCGTCAGCTTCCTTCTTGCTAAACGTTGCACAATTTCTAGAGTATGATGAAGAAGTAAAATTTTTTACACACAATAGAAAAAAAAATTAATAATAAAAGGAGTCGTGCATGATTTTGTGGTTTGTAAAGAGTAGGGTTTATACTTATATACTGTCATACTAATATTATTATTATGGGGTAATGGTAAGTGGGTTGACCGTCTAAGTCATGTAGATGTAATGGGGGAGGGGGGAGATTTTGTTTTGGGTTAGATAGAAAAGTAGTGTAAATCACAATAATCAATTCAATTGTTTTTTTTTAGCGGGTAATCGGTTCGACGGTGTAAATACCATACCCGCACCGCCACGAACCGGTTCAGTAAAATAAAAACCATATCCGCTCCATTGCACCATTGGTTCGATTTTTTTTGCCCCATTCGGTTCGATTAACCACGATTTTCGATTTTGACGGTTCAAATTGCCATCTCTACGCCAACACTACTAAAAATCGCACCGGAGATAATAGCGACCAAGTTTTTGGCACCACGATTCTTACATTCCTGACAAGCAGCCTCCACCACCACCACACCCTAACATCGCCACCATCGAAAATCACAGTAGTCCTAAACCACCACTACTACCACCATACCCTGACACTCCCACCAATGAAAACCACGACAGCCCCAAACCACTTCTACCATCACCACATCCCGACGCCACCACACTAGCTGCTGTGGTGACCGCACCAGAGAGAGAAGGAGGCGTCGCCATTGGGTGGTGGTGACTGGCTAGGATACAGTGAATTTAGAGAAAGGCGAGAGATGTGAGAGAAAGAATATGGATAAAAATAATTAGGGTTTGGGAGTTAATTTGAATATTTAATTATTATATTAATACCTGATTTTTGCATAATAAAACTTGATCCCTGGTTTTGGATTGTGATCTTTAGATCACTAATATTATGTAATTTCCACGCCTCACAAGGTTCTATCACATTAGAAGAAAATTTTGGCCCCAAATTAGGCTACAAGATCCGGTGGTCAGGTCTCCTATTTTTTTCTTTTTTTTTTTCTTTTTTTATGTATATTGTTAATAGTCGTGCTCGGTGGAATGAGAAACTCTCCTATAAGGCTGTGTTTGGTATATGATATTAAATCGTATAAAGAAATTTTATACCAAGGCTGGTGTAAAAGTTCGTTGATGAAGATAAAAGTTTTGTTAGATGGTTTGTATGCAATCGAGATGTTGGTTCCTTAACAAAAATCCATTCTGGAAGAAAATTATTTTAAAAATCATGCATATGATAGACCAAACAGAAGTTTTTTTTTGTTGTAATTGAATTCTAAAGGAAACAGATTTTTCGGACCGAACTGGCCTAAGTGGGCACGCAGTATAAATGGCGACAGTTGCCCAAGTATACAAAATAGCTCTTATAATTTGGGTTAAGGTCTAGGCGGCCGCCCAGCATATATAACTGGGCGACTTTCAATTATAAAAACTTCTAAAATTTTCCTTCTAGCAATTTTCTTCGTTCTTTGTCCCATTTTGGTCCTCCATGTTAAATTACTTTGATTTTGGTCCTTCAACTTTTTCCAAATACATATTTGTCTCCAAACTTCCATCCATTGGCCAATTTATCCTTCTTTATTTTCTAATTGCTTTGAAACGAGTCAAAACTTAAACAATATAAAATTAATCCAAGTTAAGTAAAATTCAACATTAAAACGACACAAAAAGCTTAGTAATATGATCCAAATAAGTGCACAAAAATGAACTTATCAAATCGCCATGCATATTTTTATGTACTGCAGTTGTATCATACTGATTTTAATCCTTTATAGTTAGCAAAAGCAAATAGTTGAACACAGCCCTACTCGATCATTGGTGCATCAATATTATCTTTGTTAAGTTCTATGTTACATTTCATTCTTGTAATTTATTTTATAGAAGAAAAGATAGATTTTTTGTTGAGAAATTAAGTGGAAGAAGGAGAAACGGAATTCCAGAAACTCTTCCTTTAATTTCTGCTTGATTTTCTCCTCTTTCACCAAAATTATTGCACTCGCAAACATTTTTGCAGTTTTCTGGCTATGTTACCTACCGTCAACAAAGAGCACGGCCTAGCACTGTTTTATTGGCTTACTGAGGCTACCAGTAAACCGGAGAATAAGCCTCTTATTCTTTGGCTCAATGGAGGTTAGTTTTCTGCCCACACCTTATTCTCGATAAATTTAAATGGAATACGTAAAACATTTTTTGTTCTTCGGTATAACCAGTTAAAACAAGTTTAAAGAAGATAGACTTGTGATATTCTATCCGATGTCTTCTTAATACAGTTGAGTCGAGTGTACCAAACACTTGAGCCATTTCATTACAGTAATTACTTCTTTTTACTTATGCATTATTCCATTCCCCAGTCATAAGCAAATTACTAAACCCTAAACTGCATCCAGTTGCATTCCACCAGTCATAAGCAAATATTTTTTGAGCCTTTTTTTTTTTTTTTTTTTTTGACAAATGGATTTATAGTTGTTGAGATGACAGCACTTCATTGACTTTTTAACTTCTTTTTTTTTTTTAATCCAAAATCCAATGAACTCTTGCTACCTGTCATTCTATAAAACAGTTTGTAAAAACAGCATGGACATGTAGCATTTATCTATTCCTTTTTCTTCTCCTTCTAAACTTGAAATTCGTAGGAAATGTTACTTGTACAGTTTACCACTTGGTTTACAAAATTCTAAGTTGACAAGATTTCACAACATTTTGGACAAAAATCAAAATTAAACTAGCTTGTGAAATTTTACCAACTCAACACCTATAACTTCATCCATTAAAAAAAAGCTGTACAGGTAGCAATTTTTTTAAATTCCTTCCCTTGACAAAATTGCTTAGATGAGTGACCGCCTTTTATATGATCACCTCGTGGCTCTCCTTTGCCTTCCCACTCTTTGTGTATATAATCAAATGCGTCCTTGGCATAATAATAACCCATTTTTTTATATTTCACACATTTTTGAAAATTGAATGAAAATGGATATAAAATTTAATAATTTGAGGTGCTAGAATTAGTACATACAATTAGGTAAAAGGGAGAAAACTTGATAAATGCACGATTGTTCAGAAACTAAGATGGGAGCAAGACAGTGATGATGATGTGAACTACATGTCTGAACCAAACTGAACAAGAATTTAATGGAAACAATTTATTTGTTAAGTTTTTTAAGTTAGAAAAATATATATGGGCTGTCTTATGCATTAATAATTGAAGACATCTATTCTGACACAAAAAAAAAAAAAGGAGAAAACTAATATCATTAGGGTTAAGCTTTTCATGTACATAAAAGTGTACAACAAGCACAACCCATATGATTATTATCTGATTTAATCCCTACGTAAAGGGAAAAGTTTCACAGGTGCCCTCACAGGCATCTCACTGTAAAGGCGGGACCCCCATGTGATTAAAAAAAAAAATTTGTTGAGACCCCACCTCAGTGTCTTAGTCTGACAGGGACCTGTTTCATACGTCCTTGTACTTGTAGAATCTAGCAGTAATATATCTTGGTTAGCCATATCAGACTCTTAAAACATGAACTCCTAAAAGAAAATATTATTTATTCGAAAGTTTGTCTACTCAATTGAATATTGTAATAATCAAGATTTTAACTTCTATTATTTTTAATATTGTTATTTTGCCTAGTGAGCATCTAAACACTAATAATAAATAAGATTTTAATTATTTTTTTTTACTGATGTCGTCATTTATACTGGACATACTATAAATTATTAAATTATGCTAGACAGTCTAATAAATAAGTTTTAATAGTTTTTTTTTTTAATTTTGCATCCTCTTTCCTGATCACACTATAAACAATATTGGATGGTGTACAGGGTCCGTTTGATTTGAAAAATAAAAAACTCGTTTGCCGGATTCATAATCTCTTAATTTCTTTTTCCATTTTTTGCATGGTTTTTTGGAGTTAATTTGCAAAACCCAGATATCCATTAATAATGCACTCACAAATTGCATCCTTCGTTTATTTCAACCCACGCGTGTACCAATGATTTCATTTTAATAAAATTAGTCCCAGTAATGACAACTGATAAGTGTATTTTATATATTTATTTAGACCATTAAAATTGAGTATTTGTTTAATGAATTTGATGGAATATGGCTTAATCCTATTTATATATTGTGTTTAGGTTATAATCAATGGAAGATACGAGAATAAAAAAAATAAACGGAAAAAACGACTCAATTACATAAAGGCAAAGTTTGGGGACTAGAATGCAATAATCCAAAAGTTGAATTGGACCAAAGAACGATGAGTTGAGAACAATAAATTTTGGGAAAGGACAAAAACACACTTCAGAAAGTTTAGGAACCAAATTGCAAATTGGCCCCTAAAATAATTGAACTGTGCGTATGCACGGTTGGAAAATTTAACTTTCGAAACTCAATTGAGGCTACTATGCGTACGCACCAAATGAACCATGCGTACGCATGGTTCAATTCCAACAAAAAAATTATGTTTCCTTATTTTGTTTTGGAAAGTCTTAGTTTACAATTCTTGGTACGATATTTATACCAAAAGTCGACAAAAAACACGAAAAAAAACCTATTTTTTATCATCTTAGAAGCGGACAAAGAGGAAAAGGAGAGCGGGATGTATATTGAAAAATAAGATTTCATCACTTGGATTCGGAATTGAAGGCATAAAGTGAAGGATTTCATATTCTTTTCATACTTTAATAATTTGGGTGATGTCGTTCTTTTATTTTTCCTGTTTTTCCTACAAAAATATGCTAGGCTAAATATCTTTGTATTGGATGGATGACAAAACTGATTGACTCTTAGTTTTTAATTCAAGACCTTATGTTTTTATCTTAATTCTTCTGTTGTGGTTTCTTTAATATGCATATCCATATTGTTTTAATGTTTGCACATCATTAGAACAATAGTTGCTTATTCGTAGTGTTGGAAAACTCACGGTAGGTAAAACACTGTTATTGGAACGCATGGAAAATGAATGTTAGGAATAATATTTGTGACGTGTGCGATCATGTGTGATAATCCTATACATCAATGCGTGTTTGCCATATAAATTCGGATTAGGAATAGGATCGTCTCGTGGTAATCATAAGTTTATTATATCTTGGGAAAGAATAATAAATAAAAGTGGAATTGTCGATCATCACAATTGCATGAGTTTAGATAATTGTCATAGGTTGAGAATTAGAACTAAGAGTTGATCAGTGGCGTTGGAAATTCAATACATTCACTCATTTGAATTCTAAAACAAATTCTCATCAATTTTGCAATTTTTAGTTATAGAACTTAATTAGATATTCAAACAAATTTCAACTTTTAGTTAATCACACGAATTTAATTATATCGAATACACTGGAATTAGACCTTATTCCCTATGGGACGATAACTCTTTCATCACAATTATTACTTGTACAATGAACTCGTACGCTTGCGGAATTTTGACGAACAAGCAACAGCAACCATCCAAATATTATTGTTAAACTATCACGTGATCATTAGATGTCCAAATTCACAAAGGCAAGTCTTCATTATCACTGCAGCTAATCTCAAATTTGAAGTGAATCATATTTCCACAATTTAACATCGAGAGCTGATTTCTATCTGAGATTAACTTACATGTTTGTCATAAATTATAATTGATTGTATACGTAAAAGTTCAAAATGTGATAAAATTAAAATTTGATCAAATTATAAATAATTATAAATTTTGACAAACATGGACGAATAATATAAAATTTCCATAATTTAGCTCGTTCGATAGAGATAGCAATAGATTGAATTATGTAATTGCGACTTTAACTTGCAAAGTACAAGGTTCAAATATAAGGATTTTTAGAAAATTTGTCTCTCTTAAAGCCCTGACATTCTTGAATTATGCAGGACCAGCTTGCTTATTAGTGGCTTAAGGTCCATCTGGAGAAATAAGTCCATTTCGGATTAATAAAACTGGTTCATCTCTATATCTGAATAAATAAATATTCATGGAATAAAGGTACAACCATAATTTGATTGCAGACTCATTACTTACTACTCACCACACACTGTATTTTTCAAGTGTTCATATAGTTAGTTTCATGCCTTAAGGAGGCAAATATTCTTTTTCTTGAATCGCCAGCTACCAACTCCAATCTCAAGGACTCCAGCGACAAAAGGACCGGTAAAAAACTGCAGTTTTTCTTAGTATGATTTACACAACTTTATAATGAATTACCAACCAGGGACGGACGACGTAAGTGAAAGCCCAGACCATAGCGGCTTTAGAGACTTCTCTCTTGACTTTAACGATGACGAAAACATTCTCCAAGAGGCTTTCCTTTCTTCTTTACTATGGTTTACCCCTTACGCAAGAGGCCAAACCAGCCCAGGTGGCGGCAGAAATAATAGATGGAATCCGTGATTGGAGACGATTTTTTCTAATTTCCAAAAGGTTAGGATGTCTACTTCCAAAATCAAACATTAGGAACGAAACTTTCGACTTTTGAAAAGGTTGGGAATAAACCAGCAATTTACCCAAAAAATGTACTAACGAATTGCAGTTTTAACTTAGGAAACATTAAAGCGTAATATTATTAGTCATTTATATACAATTAAGATGAGAAATCAATTAATATCGAAACTGCGGAGGATAAGCAATCTAAAGGAATAGCATGACACTAAGAAAATATGTGTAACGTTGTACTTTGTAAATTTGTATTATTACTTTGATAAAGTGATACTTCAATACATACCATGAGTTCTATAAATGACATGGTTTTGTCAATTTATTGTGGGAAAAAAATACACTTGTTCCTGCACTTGTTCTTTCTTTATAAATGCCTATATAAACTGGGTAATGACTACAATCAACAAACTATAATGTCATTTTCTTTTGTAAATAATAGAACGGAAAAAAAATAAAAATAAACAAAAGGGCTTCCCCGAGCGATCTTATTCTTACATACGCTACTAGAAGACATCGTTTTGTTACTGGAATTGTTTATTCTATACTTACATTGTTAAAAATGTTCGGAAGTATACCCTTCAAACTTAAATTTCATACATCTCGCCCAAATCAGCAGGTCAAATTAGTTATGCACATTCAATAAACTTCACAAATTTCTGACAAGAAATACAATGATACATCACAGACAGAAAGGTACTCAAGATGTGTCGACTTACATTTGAAGATATTGCAAGAGTTAGTTAAACAGTTTAGCAAAAATATCTGGTTTTAGTTTTTGGAGAAAGGAAACCTGACCCAATTGCCTACTCAAATCCCCGATTATGCGATCCATATATAGAATGTATAGTGCATTCCTGCTCTCCAAGAGCTCCAGGACTTTCCGAGAGTGACAAAGAGATGTCACCCATTCTTCCAAAAGCTCTACATGGTAACACCATACCAAGTTAATTTGATACCCAGTGTCTAGTACAACTAAAATTTTGATGAACAAGAATGACGCAAGATATTGGTTCCAAATCAAATTTTGCTAGTAGTCTTATACAGATTATCAATAATATGATTGTTGCAATTACTGTACTGTCATGAGAATGAGTTAAGGAAATAACCAACGCAAAAAAAAGCGAAACACGTACTCAAGTCGAAGGCTTCGTCCTTTGACCAAGTTAGCAAGTTGTCCGAAACCAGAAACTCAATAAGCTGGATCCTGCCATATACATTACAATTGTGTTAAGATAAACCTGAGAAATGCCAAATGATAAGTCACTCAATTTTTCACCTTTTTTTTATTTTTTATTTTTTGTGTTTGCATCAAATTGTACGCACGTGAAGGCACTATGAGACTGAATGACAAACATATTTTATCATCCAAAAGGAACTGAAAATAATTAGTGTGAAGACATGAATTGCAAAAGTGCTACCCCATGCGATAGCCTGTAAACAAATTACCAAAGAAAGAAAAAAATTTAAAAATATTTTGATAAAATTTGTATTTTACCAACACATTAGCGTTGTATTGAAGATAAAATATAACACACATAATACTCCCATGACAGCTCAAACAACTGAATAAGGCAGTTAACATGCAAATCACCCGCTTTTCAGAAAATGATGTTAAGATACCAACCAAATTGTTGTAATTTTTTTTACCTATTCAACGACTGAATTTTAAAATTCAACCATGTAATTTAGGAAATTCCAAATGGATAAATAATAGCTGGAGAATTTGCGATATATGAACAAGCAAACACAATTGGCGACATAACTTCAGACAATGAACCCAGGAGTCCCAAGTTGTAGAAAAGATGTCAAGCTTCATAGACGTCAAAAGCTCCAAATATTTAGGACAAAAAGAATGCTAGAATCTATGCGATAAGATTATTATTAATGGAATCACACACTGTTCTTCACTACTAGAAATGACAAGTAGATGTAAAAGGAGGACGTGATTA
>NW_019252357.1:6191-18527 GCF_002742605.1 Olea europaea var. sylvestris | reverse complement strand
ACTCAAAACACAAAACTGAAACACAAAGAGAACACCCCTTAGCCTTTAATACTTTTTAGTTTTTTTTTTTTTAATTACTGTGCTAATATTTTATTATTATTTTTTTTTTTGCTAACAATAAATTAATGTAAATAAACTTCAAAACTCCCAGATGGGTCATAAAATTTTGACAGAACAATTAAAACAAATTAGTATACCGTAGCATTCTCATTGGAAAATGGAAATTATGCGAACATTATGAACTCACAAAGTTTGACAAAACTTCTCAAGTCAACTCAACAAATAAATAAAAAACTAATGAAATACAAAAACAACTGTGGCCTGTGGGTCATATAAAGGACCCCTTCAATTATCGGGGCTCCATTGCCCAATGATTATGCCACAGCAGACCCAAGAGCAAAAATATTTTATGCCATGACTCTCTCTCTCTCTCTCTTAATTACCTCCAAGAACAACATATAGAAGAAGCTCTAAAATAAGCTTTGGTAGGAATCAATATCAGATGCTTGTGAATCCAATATCCCCTTTCCAGCAGGGCTTGAGCTTAAAATCTTCTTTATGGAGGAGAATACTGCTTTTCGGAAGTAGCCGTCGCTTATTGTTTTCAGGATTTCTACGACAATCTTGAAGTCCAAGGCACCGGCCAAAACGAGGCCCCCAATAATCTCCCCAAAATTTGCTGGAGCTTTTGGTAAATCAATGGCGAGATCATCCAACAATGCACTGTAGAGGCGGCATCCGGTGGCTATGTCCTTCGGAGTAAGGACTTTCTTGGCCAACAAGTATTCGAGAAGTTTTGTTACCGGTTCAACACATGGAGGGCTTTTCTCCAATCCAAGGGAAATGGCTGCCTTGACAATTTCAGGATGGTAAGAGGGCGACTTCAACTCCTCTATACATTGTAACGCTTCATCCACAAGTCGGATGCCAAAATATTCCTCCAGCAGAGAATCCGTTTTTCTCTTGAGTTCATCTGCATTCAAAAACTGGGCAGGAGCCACCGGCTTGTCATTAACTGGTGCAATTGATGGTGGCGTAGCCTGTCTAAATGGAGCAGGGGCTTGAGATACAGGTTCCATACCAAATCCTCCATAATCAGCTGCACGAGATGGAGGGGGCACACCACTCCCTTGCGAGAGGACAGTAGTTCTACCAATCATGAAACCACCACTACCTTGAGGTAGAGATCCCTGGATAGGTGATGGAGACTTGTCAAATAGTGGTGGTTGAACACGGCCAGCAGGAGCTGTTGAACCATCGCCTCTTGGCATTGACCGATACCTTGGAACTTCCCAGTTGTCCTTGTCCATTCCAGGCATCTTTCTTGCTCCAGGCATTCCGGGCATCATACCACCAGCACCAGGCCGATTAATTGGGAAGCCACCTGGGCTAATACTACCTTGAGCGCCGGAAGCAGGTCGGCTATTTCTAATGCTAGCAGTAGCACCAGGACGTAAGCCCAGATTCTTCTCAGCTTCCGAGTGGATCTCAGTGATGGTTTTGGCTTTCACCTGCAACATAAGGGTGGGACATCATGAGACCTTTTAACAGCAATGAGCATGAAGAAGGTCACTTGTATGCTCTGAAGGCTCACCTCTTCCCGTCTGGGAATCCAATTATTTGCACGCAGATCAATAACATCACGAATCATAAACTTCAGTCGTGCGGCTAGCTGAGAGTTTGTTGATAATTCCTTCAGGTGATTGAAATACATGTCATTTATACGCTTGGATTTTTGGTTCTCGTCGAGCTGTTTACCAATGGTGTGAAAGAACTGACATATGGCCTCAACATTCTCCTCTGCTGGACAACTCTTGGTATCATGTCCTAAGAGTTGCTGTTCACAAAACCCATGTTATGCAAGATAATCTAGAAAATTATGAGAAGAAAAAATGTAGAAATAACAACTAGAGAAATAATGTCATCAGGAAGAGAGGGTACTAAGGGTGAGAACTAGGGTACACATGCGTGCCACTGGGTGAGTGTGCACATCGTGCACATGAGAGAGGGAGACAGAGAACCTGCACAATGTGATGAACAATCCTCTCTGGAACCATCTTCTGCTTCAAAAGCTCCCCAATTAGACGGATGTTTCCAAGTGTACGGAGTTTGACCAACCTTTCCTTATCTCTTCGTTCTGATTCTTGCTCAGGAGCATTCATCTGCCTAACCTCTTCCCTCAATTTGTCAGCCCCTTCAAATGCCTCTTGACAGTTATTCAAAAGGATTCGTTTGAATGTGATTTCTTTTCCGCCAGGCTCATCAGAAGGGAAGTTAGGGAGCTTCTCCTTTAGATCAGAACACAGAAGCGCATACATTGGGCAAAATGTGGGCTCCAGCACAGCCTTGTCAAATATCAAGGAGATGACTCCCTGCACGGAAATGAAAGACAACATAAGCTCTAGGTAAGAATATGCAACGCAAATTAAAGAAGAAAATACGTTGCCATGCAGGCATTAGTGTTAAAAGTAGGACCTCTAAGATATCAGGCGTTGTGATCCCAGAGTCAATCAATTGAC
Organism: Olea europaea var. sylvestris; assembly: GCF_002742605.1. Taxonomy (NCBI): domain Eukaryota; kingdom Viridiplantae; phylum Streptophyta; class Magnoliopsida; order Lamiales; family Oleaceae; genus Olea; species Olea europaea. The sequence continues at coordinate 16,008 of NW_019252357.1, read as the reverse complement.
CCTTTAAAAGATCAAATTTCTCAGGAGTCAGCTTGTTCAGTATACTGCAACAAGAATATAGTGTCAGACATTAATTCTTTACACAAGGACCATGTCAAAATAATGCGACAACTAGGAGTCTAGGCCCGTAAATGCATTGGACATCAAGCAATGTGCTGTTAGAAAGTGCAACAATCAAATCAACATTGTCATGTATTTTCAAAATGTTCGCACAAAAAAAATGTTGTTCTTGAAGGATCTCAACAGTAGTGGCAAGTGCCAAGTAGGCATAACACACTGGTGACAGATCAAGGCTAGAACTGCTATAATAACACCAAGGTCGTTTGAAAATTTTGAGCTTGATGATTAAGTAATCAAAAATAGATTATTAAAAATCCATAATGACATTATGAGCATTCCATAAGAGTAGCTTAAACAAAATAAAATACCCCTTCACTGTCTTCAATACACGCTCCTCCTCAGAAAGATGTCCCCTTCGAGCAGACCATGGCACCTCAGCCTTGATTAGAGCAGGAGTAGATCCTCCCTGTTTCATAGACAAAAAAAAAAAGCATTCATCTTCTTTTAAACAAAACATTACACGACCGTACTTGCCAAATATACCACACGACATAAACAAGTATTCCACTATAGCCTCGTGAAACAAGTTTTGCTTTTAATAATCCTCAATGATAAAAAAAATGATCTGGTGAAAAAGTTCGTATCCCACTAAGAGTTGTTTTCAATATTAGCTGAAGCTCAAAGTGTGTGCATATTTTAGTAAGTTTTCGATTGTAAAGTAGAAGCTTCTTTGAAGATTTCCAAAGGTTTAAGCATTCTTCAGGATTTATAAGATCGGATCCAACATGATGCCGAGATTCCTTTGTTCTCCCCTTTGTTCTCCAAGTCTTCTGCTTTCTCAAACTTTCAGCTTTTACATGGACATTAAGTTCTGAGAATATCACAGATGTCAATACTCAATCCTACCACTGCCAGAACAAAAAGACAAAATTGAATCCAAATTGCCAGACCACAAAATTCCTGCTTTTCACTGTCTAAAATTTCATCATCACACAAAAACAGCAATACCTTAAGATCGTGGTAACCATATTATCTTGAGGATGAGCTAACACAAGATAATTTGATCTTTATCGAATGTGCAACTGATTTGATTAGATGACCAGTGTGTCAAATTTTAAGCCTTTGAGGCTATGCCATCAGCATGTTTTGGAAGCAATGACATTTTTAACAAACAATTCCAGTGATATTGAATTGTAATAAAACAGTATCTTCTGATATAACAAATAGTATATGCAAGATTTCATGAAACTTTACTAACTTTTTTCTATATTTTACAAAAGAAAAGGATATGATAGCTTGTTGATTTGAATCAGGTACTTAAGCCTATGTTGGAGTTATGTATATTACAAACCCTCACACTCATTATCCACACATTTCGAGGTACACACGACTACTATCCATTTAACAAAACTCATTTCTGTACATTTATAATTTAAACCGTTATAAACACTTGTCAAACATGCTTTTAGTTCACACAGGCACTCAATAACAAAGATTAAGTGCAGGAAAACACCAGTATCAAGGATTTTCTTTAATTACCCCTTGGTTTTGAGATCTTGCAAACTGCAAGCTCAGCTGCTCTTGCCTACTGTATTGGTTTACTTCTTGTTGCCTAGAATCAAACCGGCCACCAAAGTCTCTGTCTCGAATAGCTTCCCAGGATCTCTCCTCTCCAGTAACAGGAAATTGTGCAGGCCGATTCCGCCAGTCACGGTTTTCTGTTTCAGAATAACGACCTTGAGCCTGATTTGGAACCTATAAAAAGCAAATCATAGCCTATTATTTATCATCACAGGATGCAACCAGGAAAAAAGCATGAATTAATGGCCTCCACCAATTTCTATGAACTGCAAAAAGATGTATACAAATGTATACTCAAGAAACAAAAAAAAATGAATGAACAAGAACCCCACAAAATAGTTGTAGCATTTTGGCTAAAATAGGAAAGACAGATGTTTTTGTGATCAAGTCCAGACAAACTCACATTGCTTTCTCCGTGACCCCAGCTTGGATCAACACCAGAAAACTCAGCTTCAACTTCTTGTTTAACCTTCAGAATTTCCTCAGAGATGTTGACCACCTACAAAGGATCAGCCCTATCAGACTCCAGGAAATCAATTAATGGCACTGTCGAAGAATGCATACAATAGTCGATAAATCCCAAAGATAGTGAAAAACACAATATAACTACATGTACACACAAAAAGGTTGTATGAAATAAAAGTAACAGATCTAAGGGATGCTGTATGCGACAGTTGAAAGGATTACTCAATGAAAAAATAATGTAACTAACAGCAAAATGCATCACTCCATCACTGAAGAAAAATGGCCCATAAGCAAATAAGAATAAAAGAATCAGCCTCAACTAATGCCTAGCGGTATATGCAGGAACAAATTACACGGGCACTGCAAAGACAACAACATAAACAAGGCAAATAGATACAGAAATAAAGAGAGATCATTTAAATTCAACTTTAAGCAGTGTTTATGATGCCAAAGCCACCAGAATTAATGACAAAACATAATCTGGAAAGATGTGAACCAATCTCATCTGGAAAAAATTACTAAAACTACTAAACGTGAAGTATGTTAAGAAGCAGCATTACCTCCTTTAGCAGCAGCAGCTGTTCTCGGGTATAATGGATCCGCTCATGACCTTCAAATTGGAATTCGCCAGTCTGTAATATAATTAAAAGAAAAGAATTCAATAGCAATCAACAGCAATATTAAACAATCAGTCTAACATGTGACTGAAACACAGATTACTAATCAAAAGTGTCATTGTGATTTATATTAAAAACAGAGTGGTAAACACCTTAAAATGGCCATAAAAACTGGCCAAAGAAAATATATACCATCATGAGCTTGCAAAAAATGATGAAGAATAGTGATCTATGAAGCAAACTTTACCATATATAGTGGTGGATACTGTAAACATAAGATGCCCAAAGACTTGGGAAGGTTATGATATGACCATTTTCGACCGACATTTGAAAGCAACACTCGTAATTTTGCAAATAATCAGGTTCTAAGAAAATTCACATTTCAAGCAAAGGAAACTTCTTCTGCGTCGAAGTATTATAAATTGCAACAAGTAACTAGATGAGCCTCAAATGTGCGGGTTAGTACAGACGTCTACCCCATTTATCAGAATGTGGTAAGAACCTGCAACACATATTTCATATTTCATGCTACAAAAAGTACCAAAACATCAAGCAAAACCACCAAGTGCAGCCTCCATATCAACTTGTTTCTTTATGGACTAATACTCCTTGTATTCTCACCCGGAACTTATATCTTACTTTAGGTTCATATTTACAGCAACTACACACCTTAAATGCACTATCAAGAGTTAAGATGTCATATATAACTCCCATTCTACACACCTGGTTTTTAAGATAAAAAAACAAGCAAAATAATTTTTGAAAAACTAAAGCTTTTACTTAAGTCCCCAAGAAATACATATACGACATAACCTTTTTAAAGTCTCTAGAATAAGGAGAAATAATTGAAAACTTAATTGATATCTAAATATCAGCTCTTTAATATTCCAGAGCACATAAACCATTATAATTCACAAGCAGCAAAACACAACTACGCGTGCAAAGTATTGCTAAGTTTAGTTAGAAATAAAAACCGAAATAAAAACCATAAATATTCTGAGAATGTGAACACATAGACACGCATCAATTCATATGTTTCAATGGAGCACTACAACAAATAAAAGATCTAGACTTCAAATATTCCTAGCAAGTAGCAATTAAGAAAACAGCAGACCTTGGTGCTACGGTCAAAAGCCCAGAACAGTTAAAGCTGGGTTGCAGTGATAAAGAAGAGTCATGAATTCCCTGTTGGTCTGGTAGCTCTAACACCGATGGAATATGACCAAAAACCTCCGGGAATTTCACTTCAAAGGTGGTTTCCCGAAAGGGATTATATGCCATATATATTGTGCTGTATTATTCTGTTGAATTAGCATCCGTGTAGAGATGTGTGTGTGTGTATTCAACAGAATAATACAGCACAAAATTCAGTTAAAAGAGAGCAATAAAAAATCGATAGCTTTAATTACAATTCGTAAACTAATAACACGTGAACACAAGTACTCGGATACGAGTATGAACAAGTGTGTGTCTACAGATATGTTGATTCAACGGAACAAGAGACACAAAATTCAGTTAAAAAGAAAAGTAAACAAAAAGTATAAAGTCAGAGCTTTACAGTTTACACACCTGTCGTTAAAAAGATATATACAAATAACACGCCCATATGACTATACACATCATAAACAAACAGCTATACAAAACAACATCCGGAAAACCAAAGCTTAAATCACAATTTAGATTCAAAACCCCTAGATCTGAACAAACAGCATTAAAAAAATCAACCTTTAAGGAAGGAGCGCCGCCACCGCCATGGGGACGCAACACAGGGAGATCAGAATTGGCCGCTGCCGCCTCGAAACGGGGACCGAAAACTCTGCTTCCACCGCGGGTACCTCCTCCAGGTCTCAAACTCAGCACCGTCTTTTCAGGCTGCATACCTTGCAAATCGTCAAATATTTCTACGCCGTCCTAACAATCTGTTATACAACAACAAACAAATACTCTATATATAATATATATAGATTTCTTTACTTATTATATGTAATAACGGATAAATAGATAGAAATAAAGGACAGAAGGATAGATTTTTAGAGAGAATAGTAATTTTTCCACTCTGCTGGAAGGAGGAGAGGTGCTGAGAAATAGGGTATATGTGCACGTGATATAAGACGAGAGAAAGAAAAAAACCCTTTTTGGAGGGGTGTGATGGCAATTTCAAAAATTTTGGTGGGGGTAATTTTGGGAATAAATTCTTATATTTTCTATTTAATTGACCTTTTGTCCTTGTATTTATGGAAACTGGATAATTATATGCACACCTACACTTTCCGTTAATTGTTGGGCTTGAGGTTCTATATTTTTCAAAGATCAAAACCTAAATGTGCTAGGAGTTGATCATCGAAGCTAGAACAATAACGATCAAGGAATTTGAGTGTTGATATAGTTAACAGCCCCTTCATAATCGATTCCTTAAGGTTATCACCTTCCAACCCAAAAAAAATTTATGAAAGAAATGTGATTATTTATCAAGACTCCCACCACCTTATTATCACACAGGATTATCCATGCGGCTGTAGTTGAATACTTATATATTGGACCTTTTGTTGCATTCTTATCTTTAATTTTTTATAAATTAGAATTCTTGTCCTCGTGGTAGTTTTCATCCAAAAATTCATTAAAAAGGGTTTAAAAAATTTATTTGTCCATCGTATTTTTAAATGAACAAAAAACAAATAAAAAGGCTCAATAAAATATTTCTCTCATTTCAAAACATACCAACAAAATATTGTATAAAAACCAATATCAAAGATAATCTTGCTATTTAATTTAATGTTAAAGATAAGAAGATAGCCAAAGAAATAAAGTAGCATTAGTGGAAAATACAAAAGCTAAAAGATCTTTTTAAATTATTTGATTTGTTTATAGAAAAAATAGGGAATGTATAAAAAATAAGAGGTTTGAGACCTCAAATGCAATTTATCCTTTTTAAATAATTGAAAGATGAGGACAACATTGTCATTTGACTCGATTTTAATGACCAAATTGGACGAATTCTGATAATGGACGAACCATGCATAATTTCTGAAACTGTAAAATGTCTAGTGCCATTTTTATGGAGTGTGTATTGTTAAGGATTGGAGTTTCATCTTAAAAAGTTAATCTTGTTAAGAGGAGTAATATAAGATTTTATAAGTTGGTCTATATTTTTATTTTTATTCGTTATGGAATTATATATCATGTTAAGATTTGAGGTTCTCATTAAACTCCAATGAGCAAATCGATTCGATTAAGACTCAAAAAATAAATACACGAATTTCAAAATTGGTCTGTTCAAACGAGCTACCATATTGCGATAGCATGTTAAGAAATATAATCCCACATCGAATAAAAATTAAAATATAAACTAATTTATAAGAGTTTGGAGTACTCCTCTTAACAAAGTTAATTTTTTGAGATGGGTCTCCAAATCTTAACAGATATAACCTGCAACTTTTTGAGAGCTTGGTGACCAAATATGCTATAATTACCTTCCAAAACACGGGACAAAAAATAAAAATTTACTGTAACTGCGCACTTCGATCACTTTGTAATAATACATTGGAATTAACACAGCAAAACTTGAATGAATTATGAGAGTTTGTGCTATTTATAACCATTTTTTCCTACTTAATCTTGAAATTGTACAAATACAAATAAGAGTAGACTAAAAAAGTTTTTCATAAAAATTATTTTTTCAATAATGTCAAGTAAGATTTTCTTAATCCGCATGAAAAACAAAGCAGCATATATAAATGTGATGGAGGAAGTATTTGGCTCCAAGAGTGGCTACAACATAGAACTTTCATACTAGGTTAGCATACAGCCTTGTAATTTGTAAATGAGCAATTCGTGTGTGCCAAATAAGAATGCGCCACTCTTGTTTGTCCTAAGAACATAAACGCTAAATAAAAATATTGCTTCCTTTGTAATTTTTAATGGAAAGTTTTCAATAATCAGCCTGGTTATTACCCCATCACCGCCCTAATTGTTAGTTATTTAAAAAAATTCAAAGTTTATAAATAGTAATGTAAATAAAATGTGTACATTACCCCTTTTTCCCCTTATCCTACACGTTAAGAACATTTATAATTCATTATGTCGATGTTAATTTGATGATAATGGTATATAATTTTTGGCATTTGATTCGATCAATATATTACACTTTCAATAAATATCCACGTTAATTTCCATATTATAAAAAAAAGGTTAAACCCTAATCTTAAGGGTCCCCCACCACACCTGCCCTGGAGCATCGTGAGGGAGGTAAATAACTATGTATCTCCGCTCATGAATGGGACACATAATTAAAGTATAAATAGGAACATTTACAATATTAATGAGGATACTATCATTCAAAAATGTCATCTTTGAGACTTTTATATATTTATAATTATCAACAAGACCCTATTGAAAAAGCTTTCAAACATTTGTTATTATTCAATCTTATTAAATCTAACAACACTTATATTTATCAAACACTATAACTGACTTTATCTAACCACTTTTTTACTTTTGGAAAATAAAAATATCATATTGAAAAACATTTGCTCTTTTGTATTTTCATTATTATGCAGCAATTATTTCCAATATGACCACCAATGATCGTAACATCATTTTATATTAATTTATTATACCAAATATAAAAACATTTAGACATGATGGAGACCAGCTCGGGCCAGTGAACGAAAAGAAAACAAGAATGGAATAACAGAGAATTGTCAATATACACTCAATAAAACCTTGACTTTTAAGGCAGCGTCTTTTGTCACCCTTCGCAAGGAGGCTAAGGTAAGGTTGATAGAATCATGTCACTAGGGCGGGCGCAAAAAAATTTTGTTTTGGCACAATCAAACTCTATACAAATCGAATACTTTGTTATTGATTTTTGAGTGATTTATACTTGACCCGAGAAAATTCAGATTTACATTTAAAAAAAAAAATCATTTCTTCTTTCATATTTTGTTCATCATTTTCATACGTTTGATTTTGAACAGTCAATTCAAGTTATCGAAAAGAAAAATATATAATCAATATTCAAGCAAATAAATACAATTCGTTGCATATAAGTTAAATTGTATATAATCAATTTAGACACATTCTAAGTACATAAATAGAATAGAGGAAAATGCAAATTTAGGTTCTAATTAATTGAAATTTTGTAGTAGATGTGATATTTTGTAGAAAAATTATAAATAAATTTTAAAAAATTAGAAGGGTTAAGGTTTTAATAAACGCTGTGAGGGAGAGAGTAAGATAGAGTATGTGAAAGGAAAAATAAATAAAATTTATTGTAATTTTGTCCATGTTTGGTGGGGGTTAAAATCAAATTTTTAGTAAATTTGGATAAAAGTTAAAAAGTTTAAGATTTTGTGAAATATGTTAGTAAAATTGATTATTAACTTTGATTTAAATTAAAATTTAGATTTCAATCAATACCAAACATAACTTGTCTCAAAAAATTTAAAAATAAATAAATAATAAATAAAATCAAAAGCTAGGGGATCATGTGACCCCCTTGGGTCCGCCCCTGCATGTGCAATTCCCGAGAATCAACAACACGCTCGGTGACGGACCCAGACATTATGATTTAAAAGAATACAATCAAACTTAAAAAAAGTTGTGAAGACAAATCATTCCAACCCCATTCCAAATCAATTTAACACAACCAAACAAACTATAAATTTAATCTAAATCCATTTTCTCTATCACTTTGAATTTTGGCAAAAAAAAAAAAAAACAATAATTTGAAATTATAAGTTACAAATCGTCGGATAGTAGTTACCTTTCAATTTTTCAAAAACAAAATAACTTAAGTTGACCATCTTCTTTTGTTTTTTTCTTGTTTAGTCACTAATCTATGACACAAATCAAATTTTTGGTGAATACATAATGGAACTATCTTGAGCTTGAATTAAGGCAGAAGCAACATAAAATTATGTAGAGCAAATGAACACGTAACAAAGCCATCTTGAGTTTGAACTAAATTAGCAACATGAATTATGGAGAGCAGATGAATACAGTTGTCCTTTATATAAAACGGATAGATGATGAAAGTGGTATTTTTAAGAATGATAGGTATGCTTTACAGATTTGTAGGCAGATCCAATTCTCCAATCATCTGTTTTGTAATAATATCATACTGTCTAAAACCATGATGATTCAACTAAATAAACCAAAAATTCCCTAAGAAACCTCTAGCTTCTAGTGGAAACTTTGCTTGGATTGAAAAAAAAAAAATAGTGGAATCCAAGAAAATAAAAACCAAAGATAATATATACTCAAATTATCTAGAATTTTCGATGAAGCCAATATTTTGAACTATAGGTGGTGCTGCATTAGACAATATTGGACAAATGTAGGCATCTTTCAATTGTTTATGAATATTTTAAAAACGAATTTGTTAAGTTAGGTGAGACTTGGTATGATAATTAAAAGTTACTTAACAAGTAAATCTCTTGAAAAATAAGTCTCAATTACATTTTGAACAAGTTATTTAATAACTTTTTAGTCAAGAAATGGTGGATTACTTGAGAAATGAAATTACTCATTAAATTTACTGCACATCATCTTGAATATCTATTTCTTCTCAAGAAATAAACAATTTTCAAAAGCCCAAAAAAATAAAAAATAAAAATTAAATATTGGTTCCCCGCTCCCAGCTTATTTCAACTGTAACAGATATGTCCTAAGACTATTCGTCCACCTGCTCCAGTAAATGTTGTCAAAAGCTATTACATTATGATGAATGAATCAGAATTTGAAGAAGGATTGGACTTATTGCAGTTTAATATGAAAAGACATGTAAATAAAAGGTGATATTGAAGAAATAAAAAATATCGGAAAGAAACACAAGCGTGCACACGGATCTACTGGACGTGGAAATAGTTATGAGCAAATGAAAGTCATGTTTACATTCAATTGGAAGTGCATGCAGACTTGGAAAAGCAAAGACCCAAGCCCAGATCTAGTTAATATTTTCTCCACAGTGGTTAAACACAAACAGTTTCAATTGAAAAAATAAGTAACAGAAAAGGGAAAAATAGAAACCTTGCCATCTGCTTCCCCACCTTCCACTTCTTTCCCTATTCCCCCACCCTTGTTCTAAAATCATC
>NW_019252357.1:0-3929 GCF_002742605.1 Olea europaea var. sylvestris | reverse complement strand
TGCCTACCTTCAAACGATTACTCACACAAAGGAGAATCACACAAGAACACAATTATCACAAAGATAATCAACCAGAAATCTCAAAAAGAGAAGAAGGAAGAGTCACAAAGACGAAGAACACGAAGGTTCCAGAAGGCAGAGAGAAAAACAGAGAACAGAAATGACAATCCAAAAGCCAAACAGGGGCTAAGGATATTATTTATAGGTAATATCATCAACCGTTGATCAGCGGGTCAATCCAACGGTCCAAGAGCGACTAAGATGTGTGGGCTGGGTATTGGGCTCGGTTAACTGGGCCTTCTAGGTACCTAATTAATGGACCAAGTATTGAATCTATATTTTTGGGTCTTTTCATCATTGCCTAATTGTTTGACTAGATCAGATGGCATCACAGCCCAACAGATCTCCACCTTGATGCCAGTGATCATACAAGAAGCCTAATAAATGTAAAACACAATTTAAATGTTCTTCTCAAGAAGACAGCTTCCCAGCATTCTCAACAAGCATCAACCTTAGCACCTGTACAGAACAAAACACTTAACCAGCATCAATATTCAAAATTTGTAAACAAGACTTAAATTTGTTTAAAGGTATTACCTTAGTACCTACATCAACTGGATTATACTGAGTTACAATTTTCTCAAGTAATATAAGTTCTTTAGAAACAACATCTCTAATAAAATGCAACTTAACATCAATATGTTTTGTTCTTTCATGAAAAACAGGGTTTTTACCTAGGTGAATTGCACTTTGACTATCAAAATACAAGATAACAGGGTTACTCAATTCATTTATTTCAGATAGTAAGCCCTTGAGCCATAATGCTTCTTTTATTGCTTCAGTTGCAGCAACATACTCAACTTCAGTAGTAGATAAAGCAACAATAAGTTGAAGTTGAGATTTCCAACTAATACATGTATTACACAAAGTAAACATATAAGAAGTAGTAGATTTCCTATTGTCTCTATCTCCGGCAAAATCTGAATCTACAAAACCCTTAAGTACAACCCCTTCATTACAAGCACCAAAGATTAAACCAACATGTGAAGATCCTTTCAAGTACCTCAACAACCATTTTAGAGCAACCCAATGGTCTGGTCCTGGATTGGCCATAAATCTACTAAGTGAGCTAATAGAATGAGCTACATCAGGCTTAGTACATACCATAGTGTACATGACAGAACCTACGACATTAGCATAAGGTACATTTTCCATTTGCCTAATGTCAGATTCATTTACAGGACATTGCTCTTTACTAAGTTTAAAATGGCTGGCCAATGGAAGTGAAACAGATTTAGAGTTATGCATGGCAAACTTAGTCAACATCTTTTCAATATATGCAGTTTGCTTCAAGTACAGTACCCTACTGTGCCTTTTTCTAGTGATTTCCATACCTAAGATTCTCTTTGCATGTCCTAAGTCTTTCATTTCAAATTCAGCACTTAAAGACCGTTTTATCTGATTAATAACATGCATATTCTGACCAATCAGCAACATATCATCCACATAAAGAAGTATAAATGCAGCAATAGCATTTTCATCATTTCTTTTAAAGTAAAGACATTGGTCATATTCACTTCTTATGAAACCAATAATAGATACAAAATTATCAAACCTTTTGTACCATTGTCGTGGAGATTGCTTTAAACCATATAATGATCTTTTTAACAGACACACATGATCAGATTTAGTTTCATCAATAAAACCAGGTGGCTGTCTCATATAAATCACTTCATCAAGGTCACCATGCAAGAAAGCAGTTTTCACATCCATTTGTTCACGTTCAAGATCATAATGAGCAACAAGGGCAAGCATAACTCTAATTGTTGTGTACTTTATCACAGGTGAAAATACCTCATTATAATCTGTCTTCTTTTTGCTTAAATCCTTTCGCTACAAGTCTAGCCTTAAATCTTATGGGCACCTTTTCAGTATTTCCCTCCTTAACACTAAAGATCCACTTGCAATCAACAAGGGTCTTACCTGCAGGTTTTGGAACTAAAGTCCAAGTCTCATTTTTCATTAAGGAGTCCATCTCGTCTATCATAGCAGCATGCCAGTTCTCAGACTGCTTGCAGCTCATTGCCTCTTCATAAGATTTTGGTTCTTTAAACACTAAGTCATGATAGGACAAGACAGCAAGTGAAAGGTAATCTCCATACCTAACAGGCTCTCTTACTTCTCGCCTAGTCCTATCTCTAGTTAATTGGTAATCTCCCAATTCATCAGGCTGACTTTCCAGATTTTCTTGAACATTTTCATCTTCATTTTCTTAAGGATCAGAAGCTGTTTCAGCTTCTTCATCTACCTGTTCATCACTAACAGGTTCAGTAGGTAAACCAAGCTCCACCTGCAGCTTGGTATTATCACCTCTTTCATCACCAGGTAGCCATTTTGGTTCTTTATTATCTAAGCAAGGCATCTTTAACTCATCAAAGGTAACATCTCTGCTGGTGATGATTCTAAAACCTTTTACTTCTTTACTCCATAGCCTATAACCTTTAACCCCATCGGGATATCCCAAGAAAACACATTTCTGGGCTCTAGGTTCAAGTTTTCCTATACTTTGCTGGGAATAGGCGGCATAACCAAAGATTCTTAAATGTGAATAATCGGGAACATGTCCTGTCCATAGCTCTTCAGGGGTTTTATCTCCTAGAGCACTTGAGGGGGTCCTATTAACAATATATGAAGCTATCATTACAGCTTCACCCCATAACACCTTAGGGACACCTGAACCTATCAACATGCACCTAACCTTATCTAGCAAGGTTCTATTCATCCTCTCAGCCACTCCATTCTGCTGAGATGTATAAGGTACAGTTTTATGCCTTTTAATACCAGATTCTTTGCACAACTGATCAAATTCAGCATTGCAAAACTCAAGGCCATTATCAATCCTAAGGATCTTAATTTTCTTCCCAATCTCATTTTCCACCAGAATCTTCCAAGTTCTGAATTTATCAAATGTTTCAGATTTGTGTTTCAACAAATAAACCCAAACCTTTCTAGAATAGTCATCAATCAAGGACAAGAAATATCTATTTCCTCCTTGAGTAACAGTGGATGAAGGCCCCTATAAATCAGCATGTATATACTCAAGGATAGAGGTGGTTTTATGTTTTCCTGTGTTAAAATGTAGCCTATGCTGTTTTCCTAAGGTGCAGTTCTCACAAAAAGACACCTTAGATATAGAGTCCTTCCCAAACACACCTTTCTTATAAAGGACGTGTAGGCCCTTTTCACCTACATGGGCCAATCTCTTGTGCCACTTTAAGGTAGCATCAACTTCTACACTAGAAGACTCACCTATGTGATCAAACACTGTACTAGCTTTGATCACATAAATTTCATTTCTTTTAACACCTTTAAAAATAACAAGTGATCCTTTTATCGCTTTCAAGAAGCCATCTCCTATTTTTCCTTGCAATCCCATATCATCTAGATTTCCCATGGAAATCAGATTCCTATTCAATTCAGGAACATATCTCACCCTTTCAAGAGTGTAAATGTATCCATTATTGAATTTCAAAGTGACATTCCCAACTCCCTCAACTCTGCAGACTACATTATTGCCCATAACTACTTTTCCTCCATCAATTTTCTTAAAATTGTCTAAATATGCCCTTTTATAGATCATATGGAAGGTACAACCAGAATCCAAGATCCATTTTTGGTTCTGATTCTCATCAACAACATTTGCAGAGCTAGGTAAATTTTCAGTCACGGCATATACATCAACTGTGGCAGAACCTTTAGATTCTACCACATTACCTTCATCAACACCCTTTTGTTTCTGTTCATTTTTCTTCTTATAACAGTCTTTAATAAAATGTTCAAATTTCTCACACCCATAACACTTTTTAGTCCTAGTCCTTGACTTAGACCTGCCTCTACTTTTAAACTTTCTCCTACTGTTATTTCCCTGA
>NW_019252356.1:0-1247 GCF_002742605.1 Olea europaea var. sylvestris | reverse complement strand
TGACACATGGAAATGAAAATGGAATGTCTATATATGAGAAAACTCTATTGGCCTCAATTCTTTCTAAAGTCTAACAAGTATGATAAATGCAAGGGTGTGAGATTCTGAAAAGAAGATTATACTCAATATGGAACAAGTACATGAAATTAGGGGTGTAAAGCTATTATTTGTGCGGTTTTTGTCCTACTTCCAAATCAAATCGTTTAAAATGGTTTAATAAAATTCAAAACATAAACCAAAATGTATGTTGTGGTTATGTTTCTCTTCGAGCTAAGAATACATCAATGATAAGTTTTGTAATATAAGCTGAAATTGGTTACCAATCACAATTGCAGCCTACTTGACATTTTCATTTTTTTGCAATCTATTCGACCTAAAAATAAATGCAAATAAGGGGTTTCCCAAAAGTTAAATATTATTCTTTATCAATGCTAGTTGGATTTACACTTTTTGCTTCCATAGCTTCATTTCGAAACAAAATACTCTAATATAAAAAATTTGAGGTTGGACATAAATAAATATAACATTTTCGTATGACGAATTGTCGAACACATAAAATTATTATAACTAGAAAAAACAAATTTTGTGTTGTCGAACAATCTTTTCTAATATTTACGTGCACATTAAAAGTAAATTTTTGCCTGCCATCATTGCGCAATGACATTGATGTAGTGAGAAGCGTGAAATACAAAACAAACAAATTGTTCACGAAAATATCTTTTGTTCTAAAACCATTGCAAATGTACAGTTTGATAACATGTAACAAAGTGGAAGTGAGTCCAAATATCATTCCATAAAATTGATTTAGTTCGATTTTAATTATTGCGAACTTAACCGAAACAAGAATAATAAGATGTGTTTGTTACGATGAAATTATAGCTAAAATAAACTACGTATGCAATTATGAATGGATTAACTAAATTAATTGCACATTATGCTAAATGAAAATTGATATATTCTAATGAATGACAAACGCATAAGGATCCCGAATTCCCATGTAATAATCCTTTTTAACTTTAGTTCTGCACTTTGACAATACGATTGAATTTTGACGAATTAATTTTCCTATTTTATTTAACAATTTCTCTCAACTAATGTTAAACCTAATCTCAAATATAACCCGACTATAGTTCCATGACAAATGCGAACATACAAGAATGCATGAATTTTTATGAATACTTAAAGATTCACATAAGGTATAGTAGTATATTTCTATCCGCTATCGGACTTTATGACGATTTATACCA
>NW_019252355.1:0-1247 GCF_002742605.1 Olea europaea var. sylvestris | reverse complement strand
ATAAACATCCTAATATTACATGTTTTTATGTTTTAATTTTTTTTTATTCAATTAGTTCTCCAGATCTGCTATTTTAAGATTCTTTTTATGTTGTCGTGTTTTAATCTATAAAGAGAGTCTAATTGAGTGACTTTAAGTGAAAAATTGCATTTCAATAAGCCAAATAATTTATAGAAACATCCGTCTGGTTTTCGTTGAATGGAAAATGCCCTATGTACAGGGCATTTTTTCATAGGCGATGCAGGGGAGTCACATGGGGGTGGGCTCCATGTGAATATTTTATTGAGGTGGGCCCCACTCTTGTGTCTATTTTGTGAATTGTCCGTATGATTTTTCCTGAAGTGTAGCACCATTCTCATTGAATTCCTTCAAATTTGCTAGCCAAAAGAAAGACGAATCAAAATAAAAGCCATGGCTCTTTGGACTTAGGCGAGTTCGGAACCCAAAACCCATAAGGAAATAGCTAACCTTGAAGCCATATCTGCCCTAAAAGAGTCCATTGCTATTGAATTTAAGGTTTCCTTAATGGCTTCCCTTTTGCAGTTATTATTGATTTTAGTTCAAGTCTTGCTTATTTTGCTTGGTTTAGTTTCGTTTTCATTTTTCCGCTTAGTTTGATTTAGTTTCGTTTCATTTTAGGCTTTTGACGGAAGATAGATTGAATTAATATATATGAAAAATTAATTCAAGTGATGAAATGTAAGGTGTTTGTGGAAATGAGAATATGAAAAATTGACATTCCCAGTCTTTTATCTGAAAAGGGTTGCAGTGGATCTCATTCACTTTTTGTTATGGAGGCAGACTAGGACAAGACAATGAATATAAAACTAATAAAATGACTAAAATAGTTGTCTCAATAGATTGCACATACAATAGGCATTGTTAAAACATAAATGTCACTTCTTCTTCTTTTTAAATAAAATGTCGCTTCTTTTAGAAGCTGAGTTTCGATGCTATTAAAAAGAGACTAAGTTGTCATTATTGTCATTGATAAGCAATTCCATGGCATATCCTTATATTCACCTATAATTTAACTTTGACAACAATTTTATCAAATTCGAAGTGTAAATAAGTGCATACCATGTCACTCCTACGAAAGAGCCAAGATAAAGTATGTCATGTTCATTTGAACCAATATTTCTGTGTTATAATTAAGTATCAATCCTATAAGAAGAGAAAAGAAAGACTATTAAGCGAACTGACAAGAAATTTAAAAGTGACAATCTCCAAAAAGTGACAAAATTATT
>NW_019252354.1:0-1247 GCF_002742605.1 Olea europaea var. sylvestris | reverse complement strand
GGCTCAAATTTGACTGATTAATGGGAAACAAAAATCGCGCCGGGGGGCAATTTCGTCATTTTTCGCGACGGCGTCGGAATGGGAAAAAATGTTACAGATTGATCGGAAACAAAAATCGAGCTGGGGGCAATTTCGTCATTTTTCGCGACGGTATCGGAATGGGTTCAAATTTGACTGATTAATGGGAAACAAAAATCGCGCCGGGGGGCAATTTCGTCATTTTGCGCGACGGCATCGGAATGGGCAAAAATGTGACAGATTGATCGGAAACAAAAATCGAGCCGGGGGCAATTTCGTCATTTTTCGCGACGGTATCGGAATGGGTTCAAATTTGACTGATTAATGGGAAACAAAAATCGAGCTGGGGGCAATTTCGTCATTTTTCGCGACGGCGTCGGAATGGGCAAAAATTTGACAGATTGATCGGAGACAAAAATCGAGCCGGGGGCAATTTCGTCATTTTTCGCGACGGCGTCGGAATGGGCAAAAATTTGACAGATTGATCGGAGACAAAAATCGAGCCGGGGGCAATTTCGTCATTTTTCGCGACGGCGTCGGAATGGGCAAAAATTTGACAGATTGATCGGAAACAAAAATCGAGCCGGGGCAATTTCGTCATTTTTTGCGACGGTGTCGGAATGGGTAAAAATTTGACAGATTGATCGGAAAAAAAATCGAGCCGGGGGCAATTTCGTCATTTTTTGCGACGGTGTCGGAATCGGCTAAAATTTGACAGATTAATCTTAAACAAAAATCGCGCCGGGGGCAGTTTGGTCATTTTTGCGACGGTGTCGGAATCGGCTCAAATTTGACTGATTGGTCGGAAACAAAAATCGCGCCGGGGCGATTTAGTCATTTTTCACGACGGTGTTGGAATGGAGAAAATTTGACAGATTGATCGGAAACAAAAATCACGTCGGGAGCAATTTCGTCATTTTTCGCGACAGTGCCGAAATCGGCTAAAATTTAACAGATTAATCGGAAACAAAAATCGGGCCGGGGGCAATTTCGTCATTTTTCGCAACGGTATCTTAATGGGCTCAAATTTGACTGATTGATCGGAAACAAAAATCGCGCCGGGGGCAATTTCGTCATTTTTCGCGACGGTGTCGGAATGGACTAAAATTTGATAGGTTGATCGGAAACAATAATCGCCCAGGGAGTAATTTCGTCATTTTTTGCGATGGTGTCAGAATGGGCTAAAATTTGACTGATTGATCGGAAACAAAAATCGCGCCGGGGGCAAT
>NW_019252353.1:0-1247 GCF_002742605.1 Olea europaea var. sylvestris | reverse complement strand
GCCGTGTGCGTCTGACCATTCGCTGATTGTGCGTAAGGAGGAATACATGGAGTAGCTCTCGGTTGGCCACGTGGAAGGACCAATTTTCGAGGTCAACAGGTATCATTAAAGAGTAATGCTATTGGTAGTGCAGGTGGAAGAATGTAGAATTAAATGGCTTCCATATTACTATATTTAACCAGACTTGTCACATTCTTCAGTTCTAGCACCGCTGGAACCGATCAACATAAGGGAGCAAAAACCATCAAGGATTTAATTTAAAAAAAAAAAAATCAACATGAAGCCCAACCTAATGTATTTTTAGATACAATGTCTCAAGTAAACCTCTTCGTCAATATTTTACCTACGTTAACAAATGGATATGGTAGTGGAAAAATTTGTTCAAAAATCTAAAAATCAGAAGTAAGAGATTTTGCCACTTCAATTTGAAGTATAGAACTGGTATTTAGATGCATAAAACAGAACTTCTATTCAACCAGAACTTATTGGATGAACATACAATAGTTTTACTACCAGAATCACGGGACAATAGTATAACATTAACGTATAGACAAAGTTCAAAACCCAATTATCGTCTAAGCAAACTTATTGAGCTCAAAATCCTCAACAATGGACTTTGATATTAACAGAAAGATTGCATAACCCTTAAGCGACAAAGTAAAAATCAAAAGAAAGCAGGAAACACCAATAAGAGTCGTCACAATCAAAAGACTTCTTCAATCATTGATCAATCGGAACATATCGGTAGACGCTGGGATAGGTTGTATTGGGCAAGGCAGCTGCCACGGCTCAAGTAAAGAGTCAGGGATAACAGGGATATCAAATGTCATACCACTAACCTCGGATGCAATCTCAAGGACAGAGTTCAGAGATTTGAGTCGATCAGTTAGCTCAGCCACTTGAGCCCTCAGCACATTGTTCTCGGAGGGTCAAACGGGGCCTAAATTGGTTTCTGGTTTCTATATTTAGAGACCTTTTGACAAGGATTTTTATGAAAAATTTTAATAATTTTTTATAAGAATTAATGAAATGTATATTTGAAAAATTGATAAAAACTATTAGTTTCATTTATGTGTATTTAAAATTGAGCCCTTGTTTGATTTGGATTTTTTGAGAAGTAATTTTGTAAATTAAATATGTGAAAAAATTTAGAAAAATATTATGGGTTCATGTGTTTAAAAGAAATTATAGTGAAAGAATGTGTGGTTCAAATTTATTTTGAAAAAAAAAAAAGTTCAAACGAGTGT
>NW_019252352.1:0-1247 GCF_002742605.1 Olea europaea var. sylvestris | reverse complement strand
GGCGCGATTTTTGTTTCCGATCAACTTGTCAAATTTTAGCCCGTTTCGACGCAGTTGCGAAAAATGACGAAATTACCCCCAGCATGATTTTTGTTCCGGATCAACCTCTCAAATTTTAGCCCATTCCGACACCGTCGCGAAAAATGTCGAAATTGCCCTCAGCGCGATTTTTGTTTTCTATCAACCTATCAAATTTTAGCCAATTCCGACACAGTTGAGAAAAATGACGAAATTCTCCCAGCGCGAATTTTGTTCCCGATCAACCAGTCAAATTTGAGCCCATTCCGACTCGGTCGAGAAAAACGACGAAATTGCCCCCGACGCGATTTTTGTTTCCGATCTACTTGTCAAATTTTAGCCCATTCCGACACAGTTGCGAAAAATGACGAAATTCTCCCAGCGCGAATTTTGTTCCCGATCAACCTGTCAAATTTTAGCCCATTCCGACACAGTTGCGAAAAATGACGAAATTCTCCCAGCGCGAATTTTGTTCCCGATCAACCTGTCAAATTTTAGCCCATTCCGACACAGTTGCGAAAAATGACGAAATTCTCCCAGCGCGAATTTTGTTCCCGATCAACCTGTCAAATTTTAGCCCATTCCGACACAGTTGCGAAAAATGACGAAATTCTCCCAGCGCGAATTTTGTTCCCGATCAACCAGTCAAATTTGAGCCCATTCCGACACAGCCGAGAAAAAGGAGGAAATTGCCCTCGGCGTGATTTTTATTTCCGATCAAAATGCCAAATTTAGCCAATTCCAACACAGTCGCGAAAAATGACGAAATTGTCCCCGGCGCGATTTTTGCNGATCAACCTGTCAAATTTTAGCCAATTCCGACACATTCGCGAAAAATGACGAAATTGCCCCCGGCGCGATTTTTGTTCCCGATAAACCTGTCAAATTTTGGCCAATTCCGACACAGTTGCGAAAAATGACGAAATTGCCCCCGGCGCGGGTTTTGTTCCCGATCAACCTGTCAAATTTTAGCCAATTCCGACACAGTCGAGAAAAATGACGAAATTGCCCCCGGCGCGGTTTTTTTTCCGGATCAACCTCTCAAATTTTAGCCCATTCCGATACCGTTGCGAAAAATGTCGAAATTGCCCTCGACGCGATTTTTGTTCCCGATCAACGAGTCAAATTTTGGCCAATTTCGACACAGTCTCGAAAAATGACGAAATTGCCCCTGGCGCTGTTTTTGTTTCCGATCAACCAGTCAAATTTCAGTCAATTCCGACACAGTC
>NW_019252351.1:0-1247 GCF_002742605.1 Olea europaea var. sylvestris | reverse complement strand
AAGACCTTTATATTTTCTTATTTTGTAGGTTTTTAGTTAATTTTCTTATTTAAAAATCATATTTTTAATTGTGTGTACTTATTTTTATTGTTAGAATTAAATTAATTAAAGTTGTTTAATCTAACGTATACATTTCTCGAGGGATCGACAATTCAAACTCAAAAAGTCCACTTTATTATTTGAACCCGACCCGTGTACTTGTGGGATGTATTTTTAGCGAATACGTTATATTCTTTATTTTTTCTTATTTACTAATATTCTATTGAACAATAAAAGCTCCTGTGGGTAAATAGAAATAAAGAGAATTAACGTAAATTCTCATCAAGTGGTATCAGAGCGTCAAGTGTTCGGAGTATTGGAGCAACAGAAAAATATGTAGTCGTTGAAATATGACATGGAGAAATTTGACTAGAATTTTGGCTTGTGGCTAGTACAAGTTAGGGATTTATTAATTCAAGCCAGAGGCTTTGAAAGGAAAACCAACCAAGAGTTCTGGCAAGGAAGTTGAATCCAGTATGAGCGATGACGACTGGGAAGAATTGGTTTGAAGATTGCAAGCATGACACGTCTTGATCTGGATAAAAAGGTTCTTACAAATATTCATGGGATATCTACTACAAAGGAATCATGAGAGAAGTTAGAGAAACTATATCAAACGAAGAGCTTCACAATCAATTGTACCTAAAGGAGCAATTTCATTCATTGTGCATGGAGGCAGGTATGATAATCTCAAACCATTTAAGTGTTCTCAACGAGATTGTTTTAAAACTGGAGGCTATTGGAGTGAAGAAGGCAACTCCATCAGGAAGAAAGTAATTTGTTGGAACTGCGGTCAGACTGGCCATGTGAAGAGATTGTCCAAATGGTGGAGCAGGGTCGACTAACTGCTTGGGCTAGGACAATATGTCGCTCCTACTCAAGGAGGATGCGGACGCGATGCTGTAAAGTAAGATGGAAACCTCCTCATAGCCAGTTGCCATGATAGATGATGTGTTCTTACTGGCGCGGTCAGTATTCACTGACATTTGATGCAAGGTGTGAAGGTATGTGGTGGTGTTGTGATGTCGACGGCTGATGAGCTCTCTGAAAAAGTCAGGGGGAAAGTTGCACCATAACTATTAGCAGGGTTGTTTCGACATGTAGTCGATGAAATGCTCGGAGTTCACGAATAATTCTGAGTGGTTATACTCATATGGTGGAGTATAAGACCGTTAAAGTGTGTCAAAGACTTACTAGTTTTTTTCCAA
>NW_019252350.1:0-1247 GCF_002742605.1 Olea europaea var. sylvestris | reverse complement strand
GTGAGGCCACACCATCCACAGACGCACACATCGTAACATTCCTATACTAGAATGTCAACCAAGTTACGCGAAGATATCAGAATAAAATATCAATTGGACTCATAAAGCACATAGTTAAACAAATCATATTTCATCTTTCATCAATGTATCAACTAATTATACCCACTAAAACATAATGAATCAAACCTACTGAGCTTAAACAGTAGAATTTACATAATTTTCAAAACCCAGAAACAAAACGAAACGTTCGATATTAGTGTGCGTATTATAAGATATTTGACTTTCTTTTTCTGGGCTGAATAAAGTCTTGAGATCACAGGAAAGTGAAAAATGGATTTGAAGGTGGCATAGTGATTATTTGGAAAAGACATAGAAGACTCTGAAGATTTTGATCGAAGGGTGGTGAATGACGAGGTGAAGAGGGAATTCGCATTGCTGGTCCTGTGAGAGGTGCAATCTGCTAAATAGAGGCTGGTATACATATAGAGATAGAGAGATTGTTTGGCTTCCCTTTTGCTTCATCCCACAGAAATGGATTGGACATTGCAATAACAATAATATTTTGCTACTTGTACATAAAAAAATATATATAGCGGATTATGATGTGAACCCGCGTAGCACAAATGCTACAAAACCCGCACAAGATTGATAGATAATCCATCAAAGCCAATTAACCCCGGTTTGTGGATTCAACCCAAGAATTAATGAACCAAGTAACCTTGCAAAACAATGTTTGAAAGACCTCTTGATTACACAACCCAAGAATTATACCCGATTTTTGAATGCCACAAGATTTGCATCTTGATAAGTTGAAATTGTTTAAAGAAGAACAATGGAATTGAAAGCAAGAAATTGCCTTTCTCTTTATTTCTCTCAATAGTGTTTAAAGTTCTACAATGGAATAATGAGAAAACATAATTATACTAGCCCTAAATCTAGTAAGAATGGAAAAACAATAATTAAAGATTACAAGAATTTTACCAAAACTAGAATTCTAACAAAATAAGGAAATTCGCGAAAAAGGAAATTTTTTTTGTCCCAAAATTGGTCTATGCAACCGCAAAGTAGAATATTGTGTGATCGCATGGATCTCACAAAATTTTCCCAGCTGTTCTCGGGTTGCCAGTATGCGACCGCATGGCTGTTAAAGCTGTGTGGTCACATGGGTCTTCATGTGGTCTCCAACTTTGGCCGCTTGTATCGAGTTGATTTAAATGGTTTCGGCTCTCAACCCCAACATAGAATTT
>NW_019252349.1:1013-1247 GCF_002742605.1 Olea europaea var. sylvestris | reverse complement strand
ATTGATCGGAAACAAATGTCGCGCCGGGGGCAATTTCGTCATTTTTCGCGACGGTGTCTGAATGGGCTAAAATTTAACAGATTAATCGGAGACAAAAATTGAGCCGGGGGAAATTTCGTCATTTTTCGCGACGGTGTCGGATGGGCCAAAATTTGACTGATTGATCGAAAACAAAAATCGCGCCGGGGGCAATTTCGTCATTTTTCGTGACGGTGTCGAAATGAGCTAAAATTT
>NW_019252349.1:0-986 GCF_002742605.1 Olea europaea var. sylvestris | reverse complement strand
GATTGATCGGAAAAAAAATTGCTCCGGGGCAATTTCGTCATTTTTCGCGACGGTGTCTGAATGGGCTAAAATTTGACTGATTGATCGGAAACAAAAATCGTGCCGGGGGCAATTTCGTCATTTTTCACGACGGTGTCTGAATGGGCTAAAATTTGATTGATTGATCGGAAATAAAAATCGCGCCGGGGGCAATTACGTCGTTTTTCGCGACGGTGTCGGAATGGGCTAAAATTTGACTGATTGATCGGAAACAAAAATCGTGGCCAGGGGCAATTTCGTCATTTTTCGCGACGGGGTCGGTATGGGCTAAAATTTGATTGATTGATCGAGAACAAAAATCGAGCCGGGGGAAATTTCGTCATTTTTCGCGACGGTGTCGGAATGGGCCAAAATTTGATTGATTGAACGAAAACAAAAATCGCACCAGGGATAATTTCGTCATTTTTCGCGACAGGATCGGAATGGGCTAAAATTTGACCAATTAATCGGAAACAAAAATCGAGCTGGGGGAAATTTCGTCATTTTTAACGACGGTGTCGGAATGGGCTAAAATTTGAGAGATTGATCGGAAACAAATATCGCACCGGGGGAAATTTCGTCATTTTTCGCGACGGGGTCGAAATGGGCAAAAATTTGACTGATTGATCAGAAACAAAAATCGCGCCGGTGGCAATTTCGTCATTTTTCGTGACGGTGTCGGAATGAGCTTAAATTTGACTGATTGATCGGAAAAAAATTGCCCCGAGGGAAATTTCGTCATTTTTCGCGACGGTGTAGGAATGGGCCAAAATTTGACTGATTGATTGGAAGCAAAAATTGAGCCGGGGGCAATTCCGTCATTTTTCACGACGGTGTCTGAATGGGCTAAAATTTGATAGATTGATCGAGAACAAAAATCGCGCTGGGGGCAATTTCGTCATTTTTCGCGACGATGTCTGAATGGGCTAAAATTTGAGTGATTGATCGAAAACAAAAATCGCGCCAGG
>NW_019252348.1:0-1247 GCF_002742605.1 Olea europaea var. sylvestris | reverse complement strand
ACGTGTTGAAATTTACTTACGTGTATACGAGTGGGCCCGATATCTGTTGTTTACATCACTCGGGCTATTGTATTTGTCAAACATATTTAACCATACAAAAAAATAGACTAAGATACGTGTCACTTAATACTGAAGTCCATGCATGATAAAACTAATCATACTTGAACTTGGGAGACTATTTTTATGCCTCGCCACATATGCTTCATGTGATCAACCTCTTAAGGCCCTTGCAGTGAAGCCAAGTAGACTATTGGAGTCTATAAATCTGAAGCACCAAAACTGTAATTACAAAAGCAGTCTTATGTCAATGACGAAGCCTCAAAGTCTCCCTGCCGAAGTGAGGAAGCTCAATAGAGGTCAAAACCGAAGCTCAGGTGATGACCCACATGTGAAGATTTTGAATTTATATATGATCCTTTTGGAATGATTGATGGGACATTTGCAATGAGTAGAATATCAAAGTTTTATTAGTTTAGTTTTAGAGTAGCTGCTATCTGTAGGAGCATTAAATGCACTACAGGTTAGTGAGTTCAGATGAATGTCTAGGATTGGATATTTCGGTTAAAGAGATGAAACCATCTGTATTTTCATCTAATAGATACCATTTCATATGTAACACTATAAATACTCCCTCCCTTTATTATTTGAAGGATGATGCAACTATAACTATAGGAAGTTATTCTTTGTCTCCTCACTTGCTTATTTCACACCCTTGTTTGTTGGAGTTTAGATTATCTTACTTTAGCTGAGTTGTTATTGATTGGTTATTATCGCATGATCATTCTCAAAACATATTGTCAGAGCCCGAACATATTTGTCTTGTATTATTTATCTTTTCCCATGTCCAAAATCGGGATATTATAGAACAACATCATATCCATACGTTTTGGAATTTGCTTGCGCGTATACGTGTGGGTTAAGTATCTGTTGTTTGCATCACCCAAACAAAAAACGAGGTCAACATAATACACAGAGACATGCATTCACAGAGAGAATTTCCCAGACAACCACCTACCGAAAAACTTATTGCCGAAAAACTTATTGAATGTGAATATATATAGAAGTGTATTGTAGATATCTATCTATGTTCTTGTTTGGTACAAATTTTAAGCCAATTAAAATCAATTTTTTGATCATTATTTCACTATTTTAATAGTCATTTTTGAATTCTTCTCTTACAGGTAGAACCCATTTTATCTCTAACGGTCAAAAAATTAATTATCAAAATTCATATCAAACAAGCACTA
>NW_019252347.1:0-1248 GCF_002742605.1 Olea europaea var. sylvestris | reverse complement strand
GAAAAGCCACCAAAAAACAAACCAAAAATTCAAACTCAGCAATCAAAAGAAATGAACTAGGCGGTCACTCAGTACAAATCTCAGTAGTAGCCTAGTACAACATTTTGGCCTTGGGTGACAAAAAATGAGGTTGGGTAATCCTGTGCAGTCGCCCAAGCTAGTTTTCTAATTTTTTCGTTTTTCCTTCCGATTGTTTTTGGACTTACTTGATACACTTCCATGAATGTTTGATCATTACAAATCATTTATCATCATATGTTTGAACAAAATTACAACAATTCTCCACTTGTTCAATTATATAATGATCACTAATTTAAATTAGCAACATTCTTGCATAAGGCTTAGATATATTTCATTTTGAATCTAATCGTAGTGTAATTTCCACAAAGCGTCATCAAAATTTTAGGTAGTACGATAGCTTTGAACCAGTTATTCCTTGTGATGATACTAGCTTGTTTGACAAATCTAACCAAGTAGTTATGTACTCTAACACCACTTATTATAGAATAGCAAGATTATATAACACAACATGAAGCAGTGATCACAGCACAAGAAGAAGACTCACTTATAAATAGGGATACATATCATACCCAAATAACAGTCCTCACGATGAAAATAACATAAAAACGCGTCAAAAAATGAAATGGATATGTATAGCGTAGAGCTCAAGCAACGGGTAAGTGATAAACTAGCGGTATCTTTGTTATTGCTAGATATACTCATACTTAGTAATGAACTTCATTAAAAACTTAAAGCTTAACCCTCCAAGTAACAACCAGCGTTATATAATCAAGATAGGGTTTTATGGAAATTATAATGCTGAACCTATTCATTTATTGAATGACTTGTTGGTAAGCTTTGAACCAATGAATTACTATTTTAGTAATGATAGTAAGGTTGCCATCATTTGTTACTCCTTTTAAGTTAGGAGTTTCAACCCCACCCTACTCGAAGCAGATATTACTAAATCTCTATTAAGAGATTTAATTAATGAATTCACTAGATTTTCATTTGATTTTACATAATTTTGAGAAATTTTTCCACTCTTGATTAATTTCCTTACATAGTCATGTCTTTCGTTGTATGCCTCATTATGTGCTTTCACAAATGTGGCTTGACTATCATGATAGTTATTGAAGATGCATTCTTCGATCCCAAAGGTATCTTATATAGAATATCCTTAAACCACTTAGCTTCTTTCCTGGTGTCATCTAATACCACGAATTTGGATTCCATCATTGAATTTGT
>NW_019252346.1:43260-46566 GCF_002742605.1 Olea europaea var. sylvestris | reverse complement strand
TTTTCAAAAGAACGAGCACTCGCATATTTAGAATGCTTGGAGATTCGACGGACGAGGAATTGAGCGAAACTTTTGCACACGGTATCCGTTTTGGGTCCATAAGTACTTTTTAGAAATGTAGCGATCGTATTGGATTGAACTCACCACTTCGTCGTGACGTACGAGGGATTTTGGCCATTTTTTGAAAGAATGAGCACTTGCATATTTAGAACGCTTGGAGAGTCGACGGACGCAGAATTGAGCGTAACTTTTACACACGGTGTCCATTTTGGTCCCATAAGTACTTTTTGGAAATGTAGCGACCGTTTTGGAATGAACTCACCACTTCGTCGTGACGTACGAGGGATTTTGGCCATTTTTCGAAAGAATGAGCCCTTGCATATTTGGAACGCTTGGAGAGGTCGCGTACGAAGAATTGAGTTTAACTTTTGCACACGGTATCCGTTTTGGGTCCATAAGTACTTTTTAGAAATGTAGCGATCGTATTGGATTGATCTCACCACTTCGTCGTGACGTACGAGGGATTTTGGCCATTTTTCGAAAGAATGAGCCCTTGCATATTTGGAACGCTTGGAGAGGTCGCGTACGAAGAATTGAGTTTAACTTTTGCACACGGTGTCCGTTTTGGGCCCATAAGTACTTTTTGGAAATGGTGCGACCGTTTTAGATTTAACTCACCAGTTCGTTGTGATGTACGAGGGATTTTGGCCATTTTCTGAAAGAATGAGCACTTGCATGTTTTGAAATGCTTGGAGAGTCAGCGTACGAAGAATTGAGTTTAACTTTTGCACACGGTGTCCGTTTTGGACCCATAAGTACTTTTTAAAAATGTAGCGACCATTTTTGATAGAACTCACCACTTCGTCATGACGTACGAGGGATTTTGGCCATTTTTTGAAAGAATGAGCACTTGCATATTTAGAACGCTTGGAGAGTCGACGGACGAAGAATTGAGCGTAACTTTTACGCACGGTGTCCATTTTGGTCCCATAAGTACTTTTTGGAAATGTAGCGACCGTTTTGGATTGAGCTCACCACTTCATCGTGACGTACGAGGGATTTTGGCCATTTTTCGAAAGAATGAGCACTTGCATGTTTAGAAACGCTTGGAGAGTCAGCGTACGAAGAATTGAGTTTAACTTTTGCACACGGTGTCCGTTTTGGGCCCATAAGTACTTTTTAGAAATGTAGCGACCATTTTGGATAGAACTCACCACTTCGTCATGGCGTATGAGGGATTTTGGCCATTTTTTGAAAGAATGAGCACTTGCATATTTTTGAACGCTTGGAGAGTTCGCGTACGAAGAATTGAGTTTAACTTTTGCACACGGTGTCCGTTTTGGGCCCATAAGTACTTTTTAGAAATGTAGCGACCATTTTGGATAGAACTCACCACTTCGTCATGGCGTATGAGGGATTTTGGCCATTTTTTGAAAGAATGAGCACTTGCATATTTTTGAACGCTTGGAGAGTTCGCGTACGAAGAATTGAGTTTAACTTTTGCACACGGTGTCCGTTTTGGGCCCATAAGTACTTTTTGGAAATGGTGCGACCGTTTAAGATTTAACTCACCAGTTCGTTGTGATGTAAAAGGGATTTTGGCCATTTTTCAAAAGAATGTGCACTGGCATATTTAGAACGCTAGGAGAGTCGACGGACGAAGAATTGAGCGTAACTTTTGCACACGGTGTCCGTTTTGGGCCCTAAGTACTTTTTGAAAATGTAGCGACCATTTTGGATTGAGCTCACCACTTCATCGTGACGTACGAGGGATTTTGGCCATCTGTCGAAAGAATGAGCACTTGCATATTTAGAACGCTTGGAGATTCGACGGACGAAGAATTGAGCGTAACTTTTGCAAACGGTGTCCGTTTTAGGCCCATAAGCACTTTTTGGAAATGTAGCGACCGTTTTGGATTGAACTCACCAATTCGTCGTGACATACGAGGGATTTTGGCCATTTTTCGAAAGAATGTGCACTGGCATATTTAGAACGCTAGGAGAGTCGACGGACGAAGAATTGAGCGTAACTTTTGCACACGGTGTCCGTTTTGGGCCCTAAGTACTTTTTGAAAATGTAGCGACCATTTTGGATTGAGCTCACCACTTCATCGTGACGTACGAGGGATTTTGGCCATCTGTCGAAAGAATGAGCACTTGCATATTTAGAACGCTTGGAGATTCGACGGACGAAGAATTGAGCGTAACTTTTGCAAACGGTGTCCGTTTTAGGCCCATAAGCACTTTTTGGAAATGTAGCGACCGTTTTGGATTGAACTCACCAATTCGTCGTGACATACGAGGGATTTTGGACATTTTTCAAAAGAATAAGCACTTGCACATTTGGAACGCTTGGAGAGTCGACGAATGAAGAATTGAGCGTAACTTTTGCACACGGTGTCCGTTTTAGGCCCTAAGTACTTTTTGGAAATGTAGCGACCGTTTTGGATTGAGTCACCACTTCAACATGACGTACGAGGGATTTTGGCCATTTTTCGAAAGAATGAGCACACGCATATTTAGAACGCTTGGAGAGTCGGCGGACGAAGAATTGAGGGTAACTTTTGCAGACGGTGTCCATTTTGGGCCCATAAGTACTTTTTGGAAATGTAGCGACCGTTTTGGATTGAACTCACCACTTCGTCGTGACGTAGGAGGGACTTTGGTCATTTTTGAAACAATAAGCACTTGTATATTTGGAACGCTTGGAGAGTTGGCGTACGAAGAATTGAGTGTAACTTTTGTACACGGTGTCCGTTTCGGGTCCATAAGTACTTTTTGGAAATGTACCAACTGTTTTGGATTGAACTCACCACTTCGTTGTGACGTAGGAGGGACTTTGGTCATTTTTGAAACAATGAGCACTTGCATATTTAGAACGCTTGGAGAGTCAGCGGACGAAGAATTGAGCGCAACTTTTGCTCACGATGTCCGTTTTGGACCCAGAAGTACTTTTTAGAAATGTAGCGACCATTCTGGATTGAACTCACCACTTCGTCGTGACATACGAGGGATTTTGGCCATTTTTTGAAAGAATGAGCACTTGCATATTTGGAACGCTTGGAGAGTCAACGTACGAAGAATTGAGTTTAACTTTTGCACACGGTGTCCATTTTGGGCCCATAAGTACTTTTTAGAAATGTAGCGACCATTTTGGATAGAACTCACCACTTCGTCATGACGTACGAGGGATTTTGGCCATTTTTTGAAAGAATGAGCACTTGCATATTTAGAACGCTTGGAGAGTCGACGGACGAAGAATTGAGCGTAACTTTTACACAGTGTCCGCTTTGGGCCCATAAGTAC
>NW_019252346.1:19008-39724 GCF_002742605.1 Olea europaea var. sylvestris | reverse complement strand
TGAACTCACCACTTCGTCGTGACGTACGAGGGATTTTGGCCATTTTTCGAAAAAATGAGCACTTGCTAATTTGGAACGCTTAGAGAGTCGACGGACGAAGAATTGAGTGAAACTTTTGCACACGGTGTCTGTTTTGGGCCCATAAGTACTTTGTGGAAATGTAGCCACCGTTTTAGATTGAACTCACCATTTCGTCGTGACGTACAATGGATTTTGGCCATTTTTCGAAAGAATGAGCACTTGCATATTTGGAACGCTTGGAGAGTTCGCGTACGAAGAATTGAGTTTAACTTTTGCACACGGTATCCGTTTTGGGTCTATAAGTACTTTTTGGAAATGTAGCGACCGTTTTGGATTGAACTCGCCACTTCGTTGTGATGTACGAGGGATTTTGGCCATTTTTCGAAAGAATGAGCCCTTGCATATTTGGAACGCTTGGAGAGTCAGCGTACGAAGAATTGAGTTTAACTTTTGCACACGGTGTCCGTTTTGGGCCCATAAGTACTTTTTGGAAATGAAGCGACCGTTTTAGATTTAACTCACCACTTCGTCCTGATATACAAGGGATTTTGGCCATTTTTCGAAAGAATGTGCACTGGCATATTTAGAACGCTTGGAGAGTCGACGGACGAAGAATTGAGCGTAACTTTTGCACACGGTGTCCGTTTTGGGCCCCTAAGTACTTTTTGGAAATGTAGCGACCGTTTTGGATTGAACTCACCACTTTGTCGTGACGTACGAGGGACTTTGGCCATTTTTCGAAAGAATGAGTACTCGCATATTTAGAACGATTGGAGAGTCGACGGATGAAGAATTGAGCGTAAATTTTGCATACGGTGTCCGTTTTGGGCCCATAAGTACTCTTTGGAAATGTAACGACCGTTTTGGTTTGAACTCACCACTTCATCTTGACTTACGAGGTATTTTGGCCATTTTTCGAAAGAATGAGCACTCACATATTTAGAGCGCCTTGAGAGTCGGCGGACGAAGAATTGAGCGTAACTTTTGCACACGGTGTCCATTTTAGGGCCATAAGTACTTTATGGAAATGCAGCGACCGTTTTGGTTTAAACTCAAAACTTTGTCGTGACGTACGAGGGATTTTGGCCATTTTTCGAAAGAATGGGCACTTGCATGTTTAGAACGCTTGGAGAGTCGACGGACGAAGAATTGAGCGTAACTTTTGCACACGGTGTCCATTTTGGGCCCATAAGTACTTTTAGGAAATGTAGCGACCGTATTGGATTGAACTCACCACTTCATCGCGACGTACGAGGGATTTTGGCCATTTTTCGAAAGAATGAGCACTTGCATATTTGGAACGCTTGGAGAGTCGACGGACGAAGAATTTAGGGTAACTTTTGCACACGTTGTCCGTTTTGGGTCCATAAGTACTTTTTGGAAATGTAGCGACCGTTTTGGGTTGAACTCAGCACTTCATCGTGACGTATGAGGGATTTTGGACATTTTTCGAAAGAATGTGCACTTGCATATTTAGAATGCCTGGAGAGTCGGCGGACGAAGAATTGAGCGTAACTTTTGCACACGGTGTCCGTTTCGGGCCCATAAGTACTTTTTGAAAATGTAGCGAGCATTTTGGATTGAACTCGCCACTTCATCGTAACGTACGAGGGATTTTAGCCATTTTTTGAAAGAATGAGCACTTGCATATTTGGAACGCTTGGAGAGTCAACGGACGAAGAATTGAGCGTAGCTTTTGCAGACGGTGTCCGTTTTGGGCCCATAAGTACTTTTTGAAAATGTAGCGACCGTTTTGGTTTGAACTCAGCACTTCATCTTCACGTACGAGGGATTTTGGCCATTTTTCGAACGAATGAGCACACGCATATTTAGAACGCTTGGAGAGTCGGCGGACGAGGAATTGAGCGAAACTTTTGCACACGGTGTCCGTTTTGGGCCCATAAGTACTTTTTCGAAATGTAGCGACCATTTTGGATTGAACTCAGCACTTTGGCCATTTTTCGAAAGAATGAGCACTTGCATATTTGAAATGCTTGGAGAGTTGGCGTATGAAGAATTGAGCGTAACATTTGCACAAGGTGTCCGTTTTGGGCCCATAAGTACTTTTTGGAAATGTAGCGGCCGTTTTAGATTGAACTCGGCACTTCGTCGTAACGTACGAGGGATTTCGGCCATTTTTTAGAAGAATGAGCACTTGCATATTTTGAACGCTTGGAGAGTCGGCGGACAAAGAATTGAACGAAACTTTTGCACACGGTGTCCGTTTTGGGTCCATAAGTACTTTTTGAAAATGTAGCGACCATTTTGGATTGAACTCACCACTTCGTCGTGACGTACGAGGGATTTTCGTCATTTTTTGAAAGAATGAGCACTTGCATATTTGGAACGCTTGGAAAGTCAGCGTACGAAGAATTGAGCATAACTTTTGCACACGGTGTCCGTTTTGGGCCCATAAGTACTTTTTGGAAATGTAGCGACCGTTTTGGATTGAACTCAGCACTTCGTCGTGACGTACGAGGGATTTCGGCCAATTTTCAGAAGAGTGAGCACTTGCATATTTTGAACACTTGGACAGTCGGCGGACGAAGAATTGAGTGAAACTTTTGCACACGGTGTCCGTTTTGGGCCCATAAGTATTTTTTGGAAATGTAGCGTCCATTTTGGATTGAACTCACCACTTCGTCGTGACGTACGAGGGATTTTGGCCATTTTTTGAAAGAATGAGCACTTGCATATTTTGAACGCTTGGGGAGTCGGCGTATGAAGAATTGAGCGTAATTTTTGCACACGGTGTCTGTTTTTGGCCCATAAGTACTTTTTGGAAATGTAGCAACCGTTTTGGATTGAACTCACAACTTCATCGTGACGTACGAGTGATTTTGGCCCTTTTTTGAAAGAATGAGCACTGCCGTATTTGGAACGTTTGGAGAGTCGGGGGACGATGAAATGAGCGTAACTTTTGCACACGGTGTCCGTTTTAGGACCATAAGTACTTTTTGAAAATGTAGCGACCATTTTGGATTGAACTCACCACGTCGTCGTGACGTACGAGGGATTTTGGCCATTTTTCGAAAGAATGAGGACTTACATATTTGGAACGCTTGTAGAGTCAGCGTACGAAGAATTGAGCTTAACTTTTGCACACGGTGTCCGTTTTGGAGCCATAAGTACTTTTTGGAAATGTAACGACCGTTTTGGATTGAACTTAGCACTTCATCGTAACGTAAGAGGGATATTGGCCCTTTTTCGAAAGAATGAGCACTTGCATATTTGGAATGCTTGGAGAGTCGGCGGACGAAGAATTGAGCGTAACTTTTGCACACGGTGTCAGTTTTGGGCCCATAAGTACTTTTTGGAAATGTAGCGACCGTTTTGGATTGAACTCACCACTTCACCATGACGTACGGGGGATATTGGCCATTTTTCGAAAGAATGAGCACTTGCATATTTGGAGAGCTTGGAGAGTCGGCGTACGAAGAATTGAGCTTAACTTTTGGACACGGTGTCCATTTTGGGCCCATAAGTACTTTTTGGAAATGTAACGACCATTTTGGATTGAACTTAGCACTTCATTGTGACGTAAGAGGGATTTCAGCCCTTTTTCGAAAGAATGAGCGCTTCCATATTTAGAGCGCTTGGAGAGTCGACGGACGAAGAATTGAGGGTAACTTTTGCACACGTTGTCCGTTTTGGGTCCATAAGTACTTTTTTGAAATGTAGCGACCGTTTTGGATTGAACTCAGCACTTCGTAGTGACGTATGAGGGATTTCGGCCATTTTTCGAAAGAATGAGCACTTGCATATTTGGAACACTTGGAGAGCTGGCGTACGAATAATTGAGCGTAACTTTTGCACACGGTGTCCGTTTCGGGTCCATAAGTACTTTTTGGAAATGTAGCAACTGTTTTGGATTGAACTCACCACTTCGTCGTAACGTAGGAGGGACTTTGGTCATTTTTGAAACAATGAGCACTTGCATATTTAGAACGCTTGGAGAGTCGGCGGACGAAGAATTGAGCGTAACTTTTGCACACGATGTCCGTTTCGGGCCCATAAGTACTTTTTGAAAATGTAGCGAGCGTTTTGGATTGAACTCACCACTTCATCGTAACGTACGAGGGATTTTTGCCATTTTTTGAAAGAATGAGCACTTGCATATTTGGAACGCTTGGAGAGTCAACGAACGAAGAATTGAGCATAACTTTTGTACACTGTGTCCGTTTTGGTCCCATAAGTACTTTTTGGAAATGTAGTGACCGTTTTGGATTGAACTCATCACTTCGTCATGACGTACGAGGGATTTTGGCCATTTTTCGAAAGAATGATCACTTGCATATTTGGAATGCTTGGAGAGTCGGCGTAAGAAGAATTTAGCGTAACATTTGCACAAGGTGTCCGTTTTGGGCCCATAAGTACTTTTTGGAAATGTAGCGACCGTTTTGGATTGAACTCAGCACTTTGGCCATTTTTCGAAAGAATGAGCACTTTCATATTTGAAATGCTTGGAGAGTCGGCGTATGAAGAGTTGAGCGTAACATTTGCACAAGGTGTCTGTTTTGGGCCCATAAGTACTTTTTGGAAATGTAGCGACCGTTTTAGATTGAACTCAGCACTTCATCGTGACGTACGAGGGATTTCGACCATTTTTCAGAAGAATGAGCACTTGCATATTTTGAACGCTTGGAGAGTCGGCGGATGAAGAATTGAGCGAAACTTTTGCACACGGTGTCCATTTTGGGCCCATAAGTACTTTTTGAAAATGTAGCGACCATTTTAAATTGAACTCACCACTTCGTCGTGACGTACCAGGGATTTTCGCCATTTTTTGAAAGATTGAGCACTTGCATATTCGAAACGCTTAGAAAGTCGGCGTACGAAGAATTGAGCATAACTTTTGCACATGGTGTCCGTTATGGGCCCATAAGTACTTTTTGGAAATGTAGCGACCGTTTTGGATTGAACTCAGCACTTCGTCGTGACGTACGAGGGATTTCGGCCACTTTTCAGAAGAATAAGCACTTGCATATTTTGAACGCTTGGAGAGTCGGCGGACGAAGAATTGAACGAAACTTTTGCACACGGTGTTCGTTTTGGGCCCATAAGTACTTTTTGGAAATGTAGCGACCATTTTGGATAGAACTCACCTCTTCGTCGTGACGTACGAGGGATTTTGGCCATTTTTCGAAAGAATAAGCACGTGCATATTTAGAACGCTTGGAGAGTCGACGGACGAAGAATTGAGCGTAACTTTTACACAGTGTCCGCTTTGGGCCCATAAGTACTTTTTCGAAATGTAGCGACCGTTTTGGAATGAACTCACCACTTCGTCGTGACGTACGAGGGATTTTGGCCATTTTTCGAAAGAATGAGCACTCGCATATTTAGAACGCTTGGAGAGTCGACGGACGAAGAATTGAGCGTAACTTTTGCAGACGGTGTCCGTTTTGGGCCCATAAGTACTTTTTGGAAATGTAGCGACCGTTTTGGTTTGA
Source organism: Olea europaea var. sylvestris (assembly GCF_002742605.1). Lineage (NCBI taxonomy): Eukaryota > Viridiplantae > Streptophyta > Magnoliopsida > Lamiales > Oleaceae > Olea > Olea europaea. The sequence continues at coordinate 34,250 of NW_019252346.1, read as the reverse complement.
ACTCAGCACTTCATCTTGACGTACGAGGGATTTTGGCCATTTTTCGAAAGAATGAGCACACGCATATTTAGAACGCTTGGAGAGTCGGCGGAAGAGGAATTGAGCGAAACTTTTGCACACGGTGTCCGTTTTGGGCCCATAAGTACTTTTTGGAAATGTAGCGACCGTTTTGGATTGAACTCACCACTTCGTCGTGACGTACGAGGGATTTTGGCCATTTTTTGAAAGAATGAGCACTTGCATATTTGGAACGCTTGGAGAGTCGGCGGACGAAGAATTGAGCGTAACTTTTGCACACGGTGTCCGTTTTGGGTCAGTAAGTACTTTTTCGAAATATAGCAACCGTTTTGGATTGAACTCACCACTTCGTCGTGACGTACGAGGGATTTTGGCCATTTTTCGAAAGAATGAGCACTCGCATTTTTAGAACGCTTGGAGAGTTGGCGGACAAAGAATTGAGCGTAACTTTTGCACACGGTGTCCGTTTTTGAACCCTAAGTACTTTTTGGAAATGTAGGAACCGTTTTGGATTGTACTCACCACTTCGTCGTGACGTACGAGGGATTTTGGCCATTTTTCGAAAGAATGAGCACTTGCATATTTGGAATGCTTGGAGAGTCGGCGTATGAAGAATTTAGCGTAACATTTGTACAAGGTGTCTGTTTTGGGCCCATAAGTACTTTTTGGAAATGTAGCGACCGTTTTGGATTGAACTCAGCACTTTGGCCATTTTTCGAAAGAATGAGCACTTGCATATTTGGAATGCTTGGAGAGTCGGCGGATGAAGAATTGAGCGAAACTTTTGCACACGGTGTCCATTTTGGGCCCATAAGTACTTTTTGGAAATGTAGCGACCGTTTTGGATTGAACTCAGCACTTCGTCGTGACGTACGAGGGATTTCGACCATTTTTCAGAAGAATGAGCACTTGCATATTTTGAACGCTTGGAGAGTCGGCGGATGAAGAATTGAGCGAAACTTTTGCACACGGTGTCCATTTTGGGCCCATAAGTACTTTTTGGAAATGTAGCGACCATTTTGGATTGAACTCACCACTTCGTCGTGACGTACCAGGGATTTTCGCCATTTTTTGAAAGATTGAGCACTTGCATATTCGAAACGCTTGGAAAGTCGGCGTACGAAGAATTGAGCATAACTTTTGCACATGGTGTCCGTTTTGGGCCCATAAGTACTTTTTGGAAATGTAGCGATCGTTTTGGATTGAACTCAGCACTTCGTCGTGACGTACGAGGGATTTCGACCATTTTTCAGAAGAATGAGCACTTGCATATTTTGAATGCTTGGAGAGTCGGCGGATGAAGAATTGAGCGAAACTTTTGCACACGGTGTCCATTTTGGGACCATAAGTACTTTTTGAAAATGTAGCGACCATTTTTGATTGATTGCATATTTTGAATGCTTGGAGAGTCGGCGGATGAAGAATTGAGCGTAACTTTTGCACACAGTGTCCGTTTTGGGCCCATAAGAACTTTTTGGAAATGTAGCGATCGTTTTGGATTGAACTCACCACTTCATCATGACGTACGAGGGATTTCGACCATTTTTCAGAAGAATGAGCACTTGCATATTTTGAACGCTTGGAGAGTCGGCGGATGAAGAATTGAGCGAAACTTTTACACACGGTGTCCATTTTGTGCCCATAAGTACTTTTTGAAAATGTAACGACCATTTTGGATTGAACTCACCACTTCGTCGTGACGTACCATGGATTTTCACCATTTTTTGAAAGATTGAGCACTTGCATATTCGAAACGCTTGGAAAGTTGGCGTACAAAGAATTGAGCATAACTTTTGCACATGGTGTCCGTTTTGGGCCCATAAGTACTTTTTGGAAATGTAGCGACCATTTTGGATTGAACTCAGCACTTCGTCGTGACGTACGAGGGATTTTGGCCACTTTTCAGAAGAATGAGCACTTGCATATTTTGAACGCTTGGAGAGTCGACGGACGAAGAATTGAACGAAACTTTTGCACACGGTGTCCGTTTTGGGCCCATAAGTACTTTTTGGAAATGTAGCCACCATTTTGTATTGAACACACCACTTCGTCATGATGTACGAGGGATTTTGGCTATTTTTTGAAAGAATGAGCACTTGCATATTTGGAACGCTTGGAGAGTCAACGGACGAAGAATTGAGCATAACTTTTGCACACGGTGTCCGTTTTGGTCCCATAAGTACTTTTTGGAAATGTAGTGACCGTTTTGGATTGAACTCTCCACTTCGTCGTGACGTACGAGTGATTTTGGCCATTTTTCGAAAGAATGAGCACTTGCATATTTGGAATGCTTGGAGAGTCGGCGTATGAAGAATTTAGCGTAACATTTGTACAAGGTGTCCGTTTTGGGCCCATAAGTACTTTTTGGAAATGTAGCGACCGTTTTGGATTGAACTCAGCACTTTGGCCATTTTTCGAAAGAATGAGCACTTGCATATTTGAATTGCTTGGAGAGTCGACGTAAGAAGAATTGAGCGTAACATTTGCACAAGGTGTCCGTTTTGGGCCCATAAGTACTTTTTGGAAATGTAGCGACCGTTTTGGATTGAACTCAGCACTTCGTCGTGACGTACGAGGGATTTCGGCCATTTTTCAGAAGAATGAGCACTTGCATATTTTGAACGCTTGGAGAGTCGGCGGACGAAGAATTGAGCAAAACTTTTGCACACGGTGTCCGTTTTGGGCCCATAAGTACTTTTTGAAAATGTAGCGACCATTTTGGATTGAACTCACCACTTTGTCGTGACGTACCAGGGATTTTCGCCATTTTTTGAAAGAATAAGCACTTGCATATTTGGAACGCTTGGAAAGTTGGCGTACGAAGAATTGAGCATAACTTTTGCACACGGTGTCCGTTTTGGGCCCATAAGTACTTTTTGGAAATGTAGCGACCGTTTTGGATTGAACTCAGCACTTCATCGTGACGTACGAGGGATTTCGACCATTTTTCAGAAGAATGAGCACTTGCATATTTTGAACGCTTGGAGAGTCGGCGGACGAAGAATTGAACGAAACTTTTGTACGCGGTGTCCGTTTTGGGCCCATAAGTACTTTTTGGAAATGTAGCCACCATTTTGGATTGAACTCACCACTTCGTCGTGATGTACGAGGGATTTTGGCCATTTTTTGGAAGAATGAGCACTTTCATATTTGGAACGCTTGGAAAGTCGGCGTATGAAGAATTGAGCGTAACTTTTGCACACGGTGTCCGTTTTGGGCCCATAAGTACTTTTTGGAAATGTAGCGACCATTTGGGATTGAACTCACCACTTCGTCGTGACGCACAAGATATTTTGGCCCTTTTTCGAAAGAATGAGCACTGCCATATTTGGAACGTTTGGAGAGTCGGGGGACGATGAAATGAGCGTAACTTTTGCACACGGTGTCCGTTTTAGGCCCATAAGTACTTTTTGAAAATGTAGCGACCATTTTGGATTGAACTCACCACTTCGTCATGACGTACGAGGGATTTTGACCATTTTTCGAAAGAATGAGGACTTGCATATTTGAAACGCTTGTAGAGTCAATGTACGAAGAATTGAGTTTAACTTTTGTACACGGTGTCCGTTTTGGGGCCATAAGTACTTTTTGGAAATGTAACGACCGTTTTGGATTGAACCTAGCACTTCATCGTGACGTAAGAGGGATTTCAGCCCTTTTTTGAAAGAATGAGCACTTGCATATTTGGAACGCTTGGAGAGTCGACGGACGAAGAATTGCACACGGTGTCCGTTTTGGGCCCATAAGTACTTTTTGGAAATGTAGCGACCGTTTTGGATTGAACTCACCACTTCGTCATGACGTATCGGAGATTTTGGCCATTTTTCGAAAGAATGAGCACTTGCATATTTGGAGAGCTAGGAGAGTCGGCGTACGAAGTATTGAGCTTAACTTTTGGACACGGTGTCCATTTTGGGCCCATAAGTACTTTTTGGAAATGTAACGACCGTTTTGGATTGAACTTAGCACTTCATCGTGACGTAAGGGGGATTTCGGCCCTTTTTCAAAAGATGAGCACTTGCATAGTTGGAACGCTTGGAGAGTCGGCGGACGAAGAATTGAGCGTAACTTTTGTACAAGGTGTCCGTTTTGAGCCCATAAGTACTTTTTGGAGATGTAGCGACCGTTTTTGATTGAACTCACCACTTCGTCGTGACGTATGAGGGATTTTGGCCATTTTTTGAAAGAATGAGCACTTGCATATTTGGAAACCTTGGAGAGTCGGCGTACAAAGAATTGAGCTAAACTTTTGCACACGGTGTCCGTTTTGGGCACATAAGTACTTTTTGGAAATGTAGCGACCGTTTTGGATTGAAATCACAACTTCATCGTGACGTTAGAGGGATTTTGGCCATTTTTCAAAAGAATGAGCACTTGCATATTTGGAACGCTTGGAGAGTTGGCGTACGAAGAATTGAGCGTAACTTTTCCACACGCTATCCGTTTTGGGCCCATAAGCACTTTTTGGAAATGTAGCGACCATTTTAGATTGAACTCACTACTTTCTCGTGATGCACGAGAGATTTTGGCCATTTTCGAAAGAATGAGCACTTGCATATTTGGAACGCTTGGAGAGTCGGCGCACGAAAAATTGAGCGTAACTTTTGCACAAGGTGTCCGTTTTGAGCCCATAAGTACGTTTTGGAAATGTAGCAACCGTTTTGGATTGAACTCACCATTTCGTCGTGACGTACGAAGGATTTTGGCCATTTTTCGAAAGAATGAGCACTTGTATATTTGGAACGCTTGTAGAGTCGGCGGACGAAGAATTGAGCGTAACTTTTGCACACGGTGTCCGTTTTGGGCCCATAAGTACTTTTTGGAAATGTAGTGACCGTTTTGGATTGAACTCACCACTTCATCGTGACGTGCGAGGGATTTTGGCCATTTTTTGATAGAATGAGCACTTGCATATTTAGAACGCTTGGAGAGTCGACGAACGAAGAATTGAGCATAACTTTTGCAAACGGTGTCCGTTTTGGGCCCATAAGCACTTTTTGGAAATGTAGCGACCGTTATGGATTGAACTCACCACTTTATCGTGACGTACGAGGGATTTTGGCCATTTTTCGAAAGAATGAGCACTTGCATATTTGGAACGCTTAGAGAGTCGGCATTAGAAGAATTGAGCTTAAATTTTGCACACGGTGTCCGTGTTTGGCCCATAAGTACTTTTTCGAAATGTAGCGACCGTTTTGGATTGAAGTCACCACTTCGTCATGACGTACGAGGGATTTTGGCCATTTTTCAAAAGAATGAGCACTCGCATATTTAGAACGCTTGGAGAGTCGGCGTACGAAGAATTGAGTGCAACTTTTGCACATGGTGTCCATTTTGGGCCCATAAGTACTTTTTGGAAATGTAGCGATCGTTTTGGATTGAACTCACCACTTCGTCGTGAGGTACGATGGATTTTGGCCATTTTTCAAAAGAATGAGCACTTGCATATTTGGAATACTTGGAGAGTCGGCGTACGAAGAATTGAGCGTAACTTTTGCACACGGTGTCTTTCTTGGGCCCATAACTACTTTTTGGAAATGTAGCGACCATTTTGGATTGAACTCAAGACTTCATCATGACGTATGAGCGATTTCGGCTTTTTTTCTGAAGAATGAGCACTTGCATATTTGGAACGCTTGGAGAGTCGGCGTACGAAGAATTGAGCGTAACTTTTGCACACGGTGTCCGTTTTTGGCCCGTAAGTACTTTTTGGAAATGTAGCAACCGTTTTGGATTGAACTCACCACTTCATCGTGATGTACGAGGGATTTTCGCCATTTTTCAAAGGAATGAGCACTTGCATATTTGGAATGCTTGGAGAGTCGGCGTACGAAGAATTGAGCGTAACTTTTGCACACGGTGTCCGTTTTGGGCCCGTAAGTACTTTTTTGAAATGTAGCAACCGTTTTGGATTGAACTCACCACTTCGTCGTGACGTACGAGGGATTTTGGCCATTTTTCGAAAGAATGAGCACTTGCATATTTGGAACGCTTGGAGAGTCGGCGTACGAAGAATTGAGCGTAACTTTTGCACATGGTGCCCGTTTTGGGCCCATAAGTGCTTTTTGAAAATGTAGCGACTGTTTTGGACTGAACTCACCACTTCGTCGTGAGGTACGAAGGATTTTGGCCATTTTTCGAAAGAATGAGCACTTGCATATTTGGAACGCTTGGAGAGTCACGAAGAATTGAACGTAACTTTTCCACACGTTGTTCGTTTTGGGCCCATAAGCACTTTTTGAAAATATAGCGACCGTTTTGGATTGAACTCACCACTTCATCATGACGTAAGAGGGATTTTGGCCATTTTACAAAAGAATGAGTACATGCATATTTGGAACACTAGGAGAGTCGACGGACGAAGAATTGAGCGTAACTTTTGCAAATGGTGTCCGTTTTGGGCCTATAAGTACTTATTGGAAATGTAGCGACCGTTTTGTATTGAACTCTCCACTTCGTCATGACGTACGTGGGATTTTGGCCATTTTTCAAAAGAATGAGCACTTGCATATTTAGAACACTTGGAGAGTCGGCGAACGAAGAATTGAGCATAACTTTTGCACACGGTGTCCGTTTTGGGGCCATAAGTACTTTTTGGAAATGTAGCGACCGTTTTGGTTGGAACTCACAACTTCGTCGTGACGTACGAGGGATTTTTGCCATTTTTCGATAGAATGAGCACTTGCATATTTAGGACACTTGTAGAGTCGACGAACGAAGAATTGAGCGTAACTTTTGTACACGGTGTCCGTTTTGGGCCCATAAGTACTTTTCGGAAATGTAGCGACCGTTATGGATTGATCTCACCACTTCGTCATATTGTACGAGGGATATTGGCCATTTTTCAAAAGAATAAGCACTTGCATATTTGGAACGCTTGGAGAGTCGGCGTACGAAGAATTGAGCTTAACTTTTGTACACGGTGTCCGTGTTGGGTCCATAAGTACTTTTTGGAAATGTAGCGACCGTTTTAGATTGAACTCAGCACTTCGTCATGACGTAAGTGGGATTTCGGCCATTTTTCGAAAGAATGAGCACTTGCATATTTGGAACGCTTCGAGAGTCGGCGGACGAAGAATTGAGTGTAATTTTTGCACACGGTGTCCGTTTTGGGCCCATAAGTACTTTTTGGAAATGTATCGACCGTTTTGGATTGAACTCACCACTTCGTCATGACGTAAGAGGGATTGTGGCCATTTTTCGAAAGAATGAGCACTTGCATATTTGGAACGCTAGGAGAGTCGGGGTACGAAAAATTGAGCTTCAATATTGCACACGGTGTCCGTTTTGGGCCCATAAGTACTTTTTGGAAATGTAGCGACCATTTTAGATTGAACTCAGCAATTCATCTTGACGTAAGAGGGATTTCGGCCATTTTTCGAAAGAATGAGCACTTGCATATTTGGAATGCTTGGAGAGTCGGCGGACGAAGAATTTAGTGTAACTTTTGCACACGGTGTCCGTTTTGGGCCCATAAGTACTTTTTGGAAATGTAGCGACCGTTATGGATTGAACTCACCACTTCATCGTGAAGTACGAGGGATATTGGCCATTTTTCAAAAGAATAAGCACTTGCATATTTGGAACGCTTGGAGAGTCACGAAGAATTGAGCGTAACTTTTCCACACGTTGTTCGTTTTGGGCCCATAAGCACTTTTTGGAAATGTTGCGACCGTTTTGGATTGAACTCACCACTTCGTCATGACGTACGAGGGATTTTGGCCATTTTTCGAAAGAATGAGCACTCGCATATTTAGAACGCTTGGAGAGTCGGCGTACGAAGAATTGAGCGTAACTTTTGCACACGGTGTCCGTTTTGGGCCCGTAAGTACTTTTTGGAAATGTAGCGACCGTTTTGGATTGAACTCACTACTTCATCGTGACGTACGAGGGATATTGGCCATTTTTCAAAAGCATAAGCACTTGCATATTTGGAACGCTTGGAGAGTCACGAAGAATTGAGCGTAACTTTTGCACACGGTGTCCGTTTTGGGCCCGTAAGTACTTTTTGGAAATGTAGCAACCGTTTTGGATTGAACTCACTACTTCATCGTGACGTACGAGGGATTTTCGCCAATTTTCAAAGGAATGAGCACTTGCATATTTGGAATGCTTAGAGAGTCGGCGTACGAAGAATTGAGCGTAACTTTTGCGCATGGTGCCCGTTTTGGGCCCATAAGTGCTTTCCGGAAACGTAGCGACCGTTTTGGACTGAACTCACCACTTCGTCGTGAGGTACGAAGGATTTTGGCCATTTTTCGAAAGAATGAGCACTTGCATGTTTGGAACGCTTGGAGAGTCGGCGTACGAAGAATTGAGCGTAACTTTTCCACACGGTGTTTGTTTTGGGCCCATAAGCACTTTTTGGAAACATAGCGACCGTTTTGGATTGAACTCACCACTTCGTCGTGACGTAAGAGGGATTTTGTCCATTTTACGAAAGAACGAGTACATGCATATTTGGAACACTAGGAGAGTTGGCGGACGAAGAATTGAGCGTAACTTTTGCAAACGGTGTCTGTTTTGGGCCCATAAGTACTTTTTGGAAATGTAGCGACCGTTATGTATTGAACTCTCCACTTCGTCGTGACGTACGAGGGATTTTTGCCATTTTTCAAAAGAATGAGCACTTGCATATTTAGAACACTTGGAGAGTCGACGGACGAAGAATTGAGCATAACTTTTGCACACGGTGTCCGTTTTGGGGCCATAAGTACTTTTTGGAAATGTAGCGACCGTTTTCGTTGGAACTCACAACTTTGTCGTGACGTACGAGGGATTTTGGCCATTTTTCGATAAAATGAGCACTTGCATATTTAGAACGCTTGTAGAGTCGAGGAACGAAGAATTGAGCGTAACTTTTGTACACGGTGTCGGTTTTGGGCGCATAAGTACTTTTCGAAAATGTAGCGACCGTTATGGATTGAACTCACCACTTCATCGTGACGTACGAGGGATATTGGCCATTTTTCTAAAGAATAAGCACTTCCATATTTGGAACGCTTGGAGAGTCGGCGTACGAAGAATTGAGCTTAACTTTTGCACACGGTGTCCGTGTTGGGCCCATAAGTACTTTTTCGAAATGTAGCGACCGTTTTGGATTGAAGTCACCACTTCGTCATGACGTACGAGTGGCCATTTTTCGAAAGAATGAACACTCGCATATTTAGAACACTTGGAGAGTCGGCGGACGAAGAATTGAGCGTAACTTTTGCACACGATGTTCGTTTTGGGCCCATAAGTATATTTTGGAAATGTAGCGACCGTTTTGGATTGAACTCACCACTTCATTGTGACGTACGAGGGATTTTGGCCATTTTTTGAAGGAATGAGCACTTGCATATTTGGAACATTGGGGGAGTCGACGGACGAAGAATTGAACGTAACTTTTGCACACGGTGTCCGTTTTGGGCCCATAAGTACTTTTTGGAAATGTAACGACCGTTTTGGATTGAACTCACCACTTCGTCGTGAGGTACGAAGGATTTTGGCCATTTTTCGAAAGAATGAGCACTTGCATATTTGGAACGCTTGGAGAGTCGGCGTACGAAGAATTGAGCGTAACTTTTGCACACGGTGTTCGTTTAGGGCCCATAAGCACTTTTTGGAAATGTAGCGACTGTTTTGGATTGAACTCACCACTTCGTTGTGACGTACGAGGGATTTTGGCCATTTTTCGAAAGAATGAGCACTTGCACATTTGGAAAGCTAGGAGAGTCGGCGTACGAAGAATTGAGCTTAACTTTTGCACACGGAGTCCGTTTTGGGCCCATAAGTACTTTTCGGAAATGTAGCGACCGTTTTCGGTTGAACTCACCTCTTCATCGTGACGTACGAGGGATTTTCGCCATTTTTTGAAAGAATGAGCACTTGCATATTTGGAAAGATTGTAGAGTCGGCGGACGAAGAATTGGGCGTAACTTTTGCCCACGTTGTCCATCTTGGGCCCATAAGTACTTTTTGGAAATGTAGCGACCGTTTTGGATTGAACTCACCACTTCATCGTGAGGTACTAGAGATTTTGGCCATTTTTCGATAGAATGAGCACTTGCATACTTAGAACGCCTGGAGAGTCGACGAACGAAGAATTGGGCGTAACTTTTGCACACGGAGTCCGTTTTGGGCCCACAAGTAGTTTTTGGAAATGTAGCGACCGTTTCAGATTGAACTCACCACTTCATCATGAAGTAAGAGGGATTTTGGCCATTTTTCGAAAGAATGAGCACTTGCATATTTGGAGCGCATGGAGAGTCGACGGATGAAGAATTGAGCGTAACTTTTGCACACGGTGTTCGTTTTGGGCCCATAAGTACTTTTTGGAATTGTAGCGACCATTTTCGATTGAACTCCCAACTTCGTCGAGACGTACGAGGGATTTTGGCCATTTTTCAAAAGAATGAGCACTTGCATATTTCAAACTCTTAGAGAGTCGGTGGACGAAGAATTGAGCGTAACTTTTGTACATGGTGTCCGTTTCGGGCCCATAAGTACTCTTTGGAAATGTAGCGACCGTTTTGGATTGAACTCACCCCTTCGTCGTGACGTACGAGGGATTTTGGCCATTTTTCGAAGGAATGAGCACTTGCATATTTGGAACGCTTGTAGAGTCAGCGCACGAAGAATGGAGCTTAACTTTTACACACGGTGTCCGTTTTGGGCCCATAAGTACTTTTTCGAAATGTAGCGACCGTTTTGGATTGAACTCTCCACTTCGTCGTGACGTACGAGGGATTTTGACCATTTTTGAAAAGAATGAGCAGTTACATATTTGGAACGCTTGGAGAGTCGGCGTACGAAGAACTGAGCGTAACATTTGCACATGGTGTTCGTTTTGGGCCCATAAGTACTTTTTGGAAAGGTAGCGACCGTTTTGGATTGAACTCACCGCTTCATCATGACGTACGAGGGATTTTGGCCATTTTTTGAAGGAATGAGCACTTGCATATTTGGAACACTTAGGGAGTCGACGAACGAAGAATTGAGCTTAACTTTTGCAAACGGTGTCCGCGTTGGGCCCATAAGAACTTTTTGGAAATGTAGTGACCGTTTTAGATTGAACTCAGCACTTCGTCGTGACGTAAGAGGGATTTCGGCCATTTCTCAAGAGAATGAGCACTTGCATATTTGGAACACTAGGAGAGTCGGCGGACGAAGAATTGAGCGTAACTTTTGCACACGGTGTCCGTTTTGGGCCCATAAGTACTTTTTGGAAATGTAGCGACCGTTTTGTATTGAACTCTCCACTTCGTCGTGACGTACGAGGGATTTTGGCCATTTTTCAAAATAATGAGCACTTGCATATTTAGAACACTTGGAGAGTCGGCGGACGAAGAATTGAGCATAACTTTTGCACACGGTGTCCGTTTTGGGCCCATAAGTACTTTTTGGAAATGGCGACCGTTTTGGTTTGAACTCACAAATTCGTTGTGACGTACGAGGGATTTTGGCCATTTTTCGATAGAACGAGCACTTGCATATTTAGAACGCTTGTAGAGTCGACGAACGAAGAATTGAGCGTAACTTTTGTACATGGTGACCGTTTTGGGCCCATAAGTACTTTTCGGAAATGTAGCGACCGTTATGGATTGAACTCACCACTTCGTCGTGACGTACGAGGGATATTGGCCATTTTTCAAAAGAATAAGCACTTGCATATTTGGAACGCTTGGAGAGTCGGCGTGCGAAGAATTGAGCTTAAGTTTTGTACACGGTGTCCGTGTTGGGTCCATAAGTACTTTTTGGAAATGTATCGACCGTTTTGTATTGAACTCTCCACTTCGTCGTGACGTACGAGGGATTTTGGCCATTTTTCGAAAGAACGAGCACTTGCATATTTAGAACGTTTGGAGAGTCGGCGGATGAAGAATTGAGCATAACTTTTGCACACGGTGTCCATTTTGGGCCTATAAGTACTTTTTGGAAATGTAGCGACCGTTTTGGTTTGAACTCACAACTTCGTCGTGACGTACGAGGGATTTTGGCCATTTTTCGATAGAATGAGCACTTGCATATTTAGAACGCTTGTAGAGTCAGCGTACGAAAAATTGAGCATAACTTTTGCACACGGTGTCCGCGTGGGGTCCATAAGTACTTTTTGGAAATGTAGCGACCGTTTTGGATTGAACTCTCCACTTCGTCGTGACGTAAGAGGGATTTCGGCCATTTTTCAAAAGAATGAGCACTTGCATATTTGGAACACTACGAGAGTCGGCGGACGAAGAATTGTGCGTAACTTTTGCACACCGTGTCCGTTTTGGGCCCATAAGTACTTTTTGGAAATGTAGCGACCGTTTTGTATTGAACTCTCCACTTCGTCGTGACGTACGAGGGATTTTGGCCATTTTTCAAAATAATGAACACTTGCATATTTAGAACACTTGGAGAGTCGGCGGACGAAGAATTCAGCATAACTTTTGCACACAGTGTCCGCGTTGGGCCCATAAGTACATTTTGGAAATGTAGCGACCGTTTTAGATTGAACTCAGCACTTCGTCGTGACGTAAGAGGGATTTCGGCCATTTTTCGAAGGAATGAGCACTTGCATATTTGGAACACTTGGGGAGTCGACGGATGAAGAATTGAGCTTAACTTTTGCACACGGTGTCCGCGTTGGGCCCATAAGTACTTTTTGGAAATGTAGCGACCGTTTTAGATTGAACTCAGCACTTCGTCGTGACGTAAGAGGGATTTTGGCCATTTTTCAAAATAATGAGCACTTGCATATTTAGAACGCTTAACGAGTCAGCGGACGAAGAATTGAGCGTAGCTTTTGCACACGGTGTCCGTTTTGGGCCCATAAGTAATTTTTGGAAATGTAGCGACCGTTTTGCATTGAACTCACCACTTCGTCGTGACCGACGAGGGATTTTGGCCATTTTTCGAAAGAATTAGCACTTGCATATTTGGAACGCTTGGAGAGTCGGCGTACGAAGAATTGAGCGTAACATTTGCACACGGTGTTGGTTTTGGGCCCATAAGTACTTTTTGGAAATGTAGCGACCGTTTTGGATTGAACTCACCACTTCATCGTGACGTACGAGGGATTTTGGCAGTTTTTCAAAGGAATGAGCACTTGCATATTTAGAACACTTGGGGAGTCGACGGACGAAGAATTGAGCGTAACTTTTGCATACGGTGTCCGTTTTGGGCCCATAAGTACTTTTTGGAAATGTAGCGATCGTTTTTGATTGAACTCACCACTTCGTCGTGATGTACGAGGGATTTTGGCCACTTTTCGATAGAATGAGCACTTACATGTTTAGAACGCTCATAGAGTCGACGGACGAAGAACTGAGCGTAACTTTTGCACACGGTATCCGTTTTGGGCCCATAAGTACTTTTCGAAAATGTAGCGACCGTTTTGGATTGAACTCACCACTTCGTCGTGACGTACGAGGGATTTTGGCCACTTTTCGATAGAATGAGCACTTACATGTTTAGAACGCTCATAGAGTCGACGGACGAAGAACTGAGCGTAACTTTTGCACACGGTGTTCGCTTTGGGCCCATAAGTACTTTTCGGAAATGTAGCGACCGTTTCGGATTGAACTCACCACTTCGTCGTGACGTACGAGGGATTTTGGCCACTTTTCGATAGAATGAGCACTTACATGTTTAGAACGCTCATAGAGTCGACGGACGAAGAACTGAGCGTAACTTTTGCACACGGTGTCCGTTTTGGGCCCATAAGTACTTTTTGGAAATGTGGCGACCGTTTTGGATTGAACTCACCACATCGTCGTGACGCACAAGGGATTTTGGCCATTTTTCGAAAGAATGAGCACTTGCATATTTGGAACGCATGGAGAATCGGCGGATGAAGAATTGAGCGTAACTTTTGCACACGGTGTTCGTTTTGGGGCCATAAGTACTTTTTGGAATTGTAGCGACCGTTTTCGATTGAACTCCCAACTTCGTCGTGACGCACGAGGGATTTTGGCCATTTTTCGAAAGAATGAGCACTTGTATATTTGGAACGCTTGGAGTGTCGTCGTGCGAAGAATTGAGCGTAACTTTTGCACACGGTGTCCGTTTTGGGCCCATAAGTACTTTTGGAAAATGTAGCGACCGTTTTCGATTGAACTCACAACTTTGTCGAAGTCGTGACGTACGAGATATTTTGGCCATTTTTCGAAAGAATGAGCACTTGCATATTTAGAACGCTTAGCAAGTCAGCGGACGAAGAATTGAGCATAACTTTTGCACACGGTGTCCATTTTTGGCCCATAAGTACTTTTTGGAAATGTAGCGACCGTTTTGGAATGAACTCACCACTTCATCATGAAGTACGAGGGATTTCGGCCATTTTTCAGAAGAATGAGCACTTGCATATTTGGAACGCTTGGAGAGTCGGCGTACGAAGAATTGAGCGTGACTTTTGCACACGGTGTTCGTTTAGGGCCTATGAGTGCTTTTTGGAAATGTAGCGACCGTTTTGGATTGAGCTCACCGCTTCATCTTAACGTACGAGGGATTTTACCCATTTTTAGAAGGAATGAGCACTTGCATATTTGGAACACTTGGGGAGTCGGCGGACGAAAAATTGAGCGTAACTTTTGCACACGATGTCCGTTTTGGGCCCATAAGTACTTTTTGGAAATGTAGCGACCGTTTTGGATTGAACTCACCACTTCGTCATGACATACGAGGGATTTTGGCCACTTTTCGATAGAATGAGCACTTACATTTTTAGAACGCTTGGAGAGTCAACGGACGAAGAACTGAACGTAACTTTTGCACACGGTATCCGTTTTGGGCCCATAAGTAATTTTCGAAAATGTAGCGACCGTTTTGGATTGAACTCACCACTTCTTCGTGACGTACGAGGGATTTTGGCCATTTTTTGAAAGTATGAGTGATTAGTGTCTAAAAGTGCTTCAAAGATATATCATTTAGAAGGCATTTTACATTCACTTTGTTTAAAAATGCTAATGTTAGTCTCTAATTCCAATTCTCATGCTGTAAATTCAATTTCCATAAATACATGGTTAAAAATGCAATTAATTGAAATACGTATTTACATACATGGCGGCATGAGTATTATACATTTGAAAGAGTATCTATTTGATGTATTTCACATGTATTTTCAATTTATTACAAGTGGAGCAAGTGGAGGAAAATAATGTTGAAAAGTCAAAAATAGTGACTGCCTCAAGCAAGAAGCAGCTGTTGATAAAATAATCATAACTTGAGCTGCAGACATTGGATCGAGGTGATTCAAGTTG
>NW_019252346.1:0-18809 GCF_002742605.1 Olea europaea var. sylvestris | reverse complement strand
GCACTTGCATATTTGGAACGCTTGGAGAGTCGGCGTACGAAGAATTGAGCGTGACTTTTGCACACGGTGTTCGTTTAGGGCCTATGAGTACTTTTTGGAAATGTAGCGACCGTTTTGGATTGAGCTCACCGCTTCATCTTAACGTACGAGGGATTTTACCCATTTTTAGAAGGAATGAGCACTTGCATATTTGGAACACTTGGGGAGTCGGCGGACGAAAAATTGAGCGTAACTTTTGCACACGATGTCCGTTTTGGGCCCATAAGTACTTTTTGGAAATGTAACGACCGTTTTGGATTGAACTCACCACTTCGTCATGACATACGAGGGATTTTGGCCACTTTTTGATAGAATGAGGACTTACATATTTAGAACGCTTGGAGAGTCAACGGACGAAGAACTGAACGTAACTTTTGCACACGGTATCCGTTTTGGGCCCATAAGTAATTTTCGGAAATGTAGCGACCGTTTTGGATTGAACTCACCACTTTTTCGTGACGTACGAGGGATTTTGGCCATTTTTTGAAAGTATGAGCACTTGCATATTTGGAACACTTGGAGAGTCGGCGTACGAAGAATTGAGCGTAATATTTGCACACGATGTTCCTTTTGGGCCCATAAGTACTTTTTGGAAAGGTAGCGATCGTTTTGGATTGAACTCACCGCTTCATCATGAAGTACGAGGGATTTTGGCCATCTTTCGAAGCAATGAGCACTTGCATATTTGGAACACTTGGGGCGTCGGCGGACGAAGAATTGACCGTAACTTTTGCACACGGTGTCTGTTTTGGGCCCATAAGTACTTTTTGGAAATGTAGCGACCGTTTAGGATTGAACTCACCACTTCGTCGTGACGTACGAGGGATTTTGGCCACTTTTCGATAGAATGAGCACTTACATATTTAGAACGCTTGGAGAGTCGACGGACGAAGAACTGAGCGTAACTTTTGCACACTGTATCCGTTTTGGGCCCACAAGTACTTTTTGGAAATGTAGAGACCGTTTTGGATTAAACTCACCACTTCGTTGTGACGTACGAGGGATTTTGGCGATTTTTTGAAAGAATGAGCACTTGCATATTTGGACCGATTGTAGAGTCAGCGTACGAAGAATTGAGCTTAACTTTTGCACACGGTGTCCGTTTTGGGCCCATAAGTACTTTTTCGAAATGTAGCGACCATTTTGGATTGAACTCGCCACTTCGTCGTGACGTACGAGGGATTTTGGCCATTTTTCGAAAGAATAAGTCCTTGCATATTTAGAACGCTTGGAGAGTCGACGGACGAAGAATTGAGCGTAACTTTTGCACACGGTGTCCGTTTTGGGCCCATAAGTACTTTTTGGTTGGATTGAACTCACCACTTCGTCGTAACGTATGAGGGATTTTGGCCATTTTCGAAGGAATGAGCACTTGCATATTTCGAACGCTTGGAGAGTCGGCGTACGAAGAATTAAGCTTAACTTTTGCACACGGTGACCGTTTTGGGCCCATAAGTACTTTTTGGAAATGTAGCGACCGTTTTGGATTGAACTCACCACTTCGTGGTGACGAACGAGGGATTTTGGACATTTTTCGAAAGAATGAGCACTTGTATACTTGGAACGCATGGAGAGTCGGCGTACGAAGAATTGAGCATAACTTTTGTACACGGTGTTCGTTTTGGGCCCATAAGTACTTTTTGGAAATGTCGTGACGCACGGGGGATTTTGGCCATTTTTCGAAAGAATGAGCACTTGCATATTTGGAACGCTTGGAGAGTCGGCATACGAAGAATTGAGCGTAACTTTTGCACACGGAGTTCGTTTTGGGCCCATAAGTACTTTTTGGAATTTTAGCGACCGTTTTCGATTGAACTCCCAACTTCGTCGTGACGTACGTGGGATTTTGGCCATTTTTTGAAAGAATGAGCGCTTGCATATTTTGAACGTTTAGAGAGTCGGCGGACGAAGATTTGAGCGTAACTTTTGCACACGGTGTCCATTTTGGGCCCATAAGAACTCTTTGGAAATGTAGCAACCGTTTTGGATTGAACTCACCACTTCGTCATGACGTACGAAGGATTTTTGCCATTTTTCGAAAGAATGAGCACTTGCATATTCAGAATGCTTGGAGAGTCGGCGGACGAAGAATTGAGCGTAACGTTTGCACACGGTGTTCGTTTTGGGCCTGTAAGTACTTTTTAGAAATGTAGCGACCGTTTTGGATTGAACTCACCACTTCATCGTGACGTACGAGGGATTTTGGCCATTTTTCGAAAGAGTGAGCACTTGCGTATTTGGAACACTTGGAGAGTCAGCGTACGAAGAATTGAGTGTAACTTTTGCACACGGTGTCCGTTTTGGGCCCATATGTACTTTTTGGAAATATAGCGACCATTTTTGATTGAACTCAACACTTCGTCGCAACCTACGAGGGATTTTGGCCATTTTTCGAAAGAATGAGCACTTGCATATTTCGAACGCTAGGAGAGTTGGCGTACGAAGAATTAAGCTTAACTTTTGCACACGGTGACCGTTTTGGGGCCATAAGTACTTTTTGGAAATGTAGCGACCCTTTTGGATTGAACTCACCACTTCGTCGTGACGTAAGAGGGATTTTGGCCATTTTTTGATAGAATGAGCACTTGCATATTTAGAACTCTTGGAGAGTCGACGGACGAAGAATTGAGCGTAACTTTTGCACACGGTGTCCGTTTTGGGCCCATAAGTACTTTTTGGAAATGTAGCGATCGTTTTGGATTGAACTCACCACCTCGTCGTGACGTACGAGGGATTTTGGCCATTTTTCGAAAGAATGAGCAGCTGCATATTCGGAACGCTTGGAGAGTCGGCGGACGAAGAATTGGGTATAACTTTTGCACACGGTGTCCGTTTTCCGCCCATAAGTACTTTTTAGAAATGTGGCGACCGTTTTGGTTTGAACTCACAACTTCGTCGCGACGTACGAGGGATTTTGGCCATTTTTCGAAAGAATGAGCACTTGTATATTTAGAACGCTTGCAGAGTCGACGGACGAAGAATTGAGCGTAACTTTTGCACACGGTGTCCGTTTTGGGCCCATAAGTACTTTTTGGAAATGTAGCAACCGTTTTTGATAGAACTCAGCACTTCTCGTGACGTAAGAGGGATTTCGGCCCTTTTTCGAAAGAATGAGCACTTGTATATTCGGAACGCTTGGAGAGTCGACGGACGAAGAATTGAGCGTAACTTTTGCACACGGTGTTCGTTTTGGGCCTATAAGTACTTTTTAGAAATGTAGCGACCGTTTTGGATTGAACTCACCACTTCGTCATGACGTACGAGGGATTTTGGCTATTTTTTGAAAGAATGAGCACTTGCATATTTGGAACGCTCGGAGAGTAAGCGAACGAAGAGTTGAGTTTAACTTTTGCACACGGTGTCCGTTTTGGGCCCATAACTACTTTTTGGAAATGTAGCGACGTTTTTAATTGAACTCACCACTTCGTCATGACGTACGAGTGATTTTGGCCATTTTTCGAAAGAATGAGCACTTGAATATTTGGAACGCTTGGAGAGTTGGCGCAGGAAGAATTGAGCGTAAATTTTGCACACGGTGTCCGTTTTGGGCCCATAAGTACTCTTTGGAAATGTAGCGATTGTTATGGATTGAACTCACCACTTCATCGTGACGTATGAGGGATTTTGGCCATTTTTTGAAAGAATGAGCACTTGCATAATTTGAACGCCTGGAGAGTCGGCGGACGAAGAATTGAGCGTAACTTTTGCACACGGTGTCCGTTTTGGGCCCATAAGTACTCTTTGGAAATGTAGCGATCGTTTTGGATTGAACTCACCCCTTCGTCGTGACGTACGAGGGATTTTGGCGATTTTTCGAAAGAATGAGCACTTGCATATTTGGAACGCTTGTAGAGTCAGCGTACGAAGAATGGAGCTTAACTTTTACACACGGTGTCCGTTTTGGGCCCATAAGAACTTTTTGGAAATGTAGCGACCGTTTTGATTGAACTCACCACTTCATCGTGACGTACGATGGATTTTGGCCATTTTTGAAAAGAATGAGCACTTGTATATTTGGAACGCTTGGAGAGTCGGCGTACGAAGAATTGGACATAACATTTGCACACGGTGTTCGTTTTGGGCGCATAAGTACTTTTTGGAAAGTAGCGACCATTTTGGATTGTACTCACCGCTTCATCGTGACGTACGAGGGATTTTGGCCATCTTTCGAAGGAATGAGTACTTGCATATTTGGAACACTTGGGGAGTCGACGGACGAAGAATTGAGCGTAACTTTTGCACACGGTGTCCGTTTTGGGCCCATAAGTACTTTTTGGAAATGTAGCGACCGTTTTGGATTGAACTCACTACTTCATCGTGACATACGAGGGATTTTGGCCATTTTTCCAAAGAATGAGCACTTGCATATTTGGAACGCTTGGAGAGTCCGCGTACGAAGAATTGAGCGTATCTTTTGCACACGGTGTCCGTTTTGGGCCCATAAGTACTTTTTGGAAATGTAGCGACCGTTTTGGATTGAACAAACCACTTCGTCGTGATGTACGAGGGATTTTGGCCATTTTTCGAAAGAATGAGCACTTGCATATTTGGAACGCTTGTAGAGTCAGCGTACGAAGAATTGAGTTTAACTTTTGCACAGGGTGTCCGTTTTGGGCCCATGAGTACTTTTTGGAAATGTAGCGATCGTTTTGGATTAAACTCTCCACTTCATCGTGACGTACGAGGGATTTTGGCCATTTTTGAAAAGAATGAGCACTTGCATATTTGGAACGCTTGGAGAGTCGGCGTACGAAGAATTGAGCGTAACATCTGCACACGGTGTTCGTTTTGGGCCCATAAGTACTTTTTGGAATTGTAGCGACCATTTTCGATTGAACTCCCAACTTCGACGAGGCGTACGAGGGATTTTGGCCATTTTACAAAAGAAATAGCACTTGCATATTTCAAACTCTTTGAGAGTTGGTGGACGTAGAATTGAGCGTAACTTTTGTACACGGTGTCCGTTTTGGGCCCATAAGTACTCTTTGGAAATGTAGCGATCGTTTTGGATTGAACTCACCCCTTCGTCGTGACGTACGAGGGATTTTGGCCATTTTTTGAAAGAATGAGCACTTGCATATTTGGAACGCTTGTAGAGTCAGCGTACGAAGAATGGAGCTTAACTTTTGCACACGGTGTCCGTTTTGGGCCCATAAGTACTTTTTGGAAATGTAGCGACCGTTTTGGATTGAACTCTCCACTTCGTCATGACGTACAAGTGATTTTGGCCATTTTTCGAAAGAATGAGCACTTGAATATTTGGAACGCTTGGAGAGTTGGCGTACGAAGAATTGAGCGTAAATTTTGCACACGGTGTCCGTTTTGGGCCCATAAGTACTTTTTGGAAATGTAGCAACTGTTATGGATTGAACTCACCACTTCATCGTGACGTATGAGGAATTTTGGCCATTTTTTGAAAGAATGAGCACTTGCATAATTTGAACGCCTGGAGAGTCGACGGACGAAGAATTGAGCGTAACTTTTGCACACGGTGTCCGTTTTAGGCCCATAAGTACTTTTTGGAATTGTAGCGACCATTTTGGATTGAACTCACCACTTCATCGTGACGTACGAGGGATTTTGGCCACTTTTCGATAGAATGAGCACTTACATATTTAGAACGCTTGGAGAGTCGACGGACGAAGAACTGAGCGTAACTTTTGCGCACGTTATCCGTTTTGGGCCCATAAGTACTTTTTCGAAATGTAGCGACCGTTTTCGATTGAACTCACAACTTCGTCGTGACGTACGACGTATTTTGGCCATTTTTCGAAAGAATGAGCACTTGCATATTTAGAACGCTGAGCGAGTCAGCGGACGAAGAATTGAGCGTAACTTTTGCACACGGTGTCCGTTTTGGGCCCATAAGTACTTTTTAGAAATTTAGCGACCATTTTGGATTGAACTCTCCACTTCGTCGTGACGTACGAGGGATTTTGACCATTTTTGAAAAGAATGAGCACTTGTATATTTGGAACGATTCGAGAGTTGGCGTACGAAGAATTGAGCACAACATTTGCAAACAGTGTTCGTTTTGGGCCCATAAGTACTTTTTGGAAAGTAGCGACCGTTTTGGATTGAACTCACCGCTTCATCGTGATGTACGAGGGATTTTGGCCATCTTTTGAAGGAATGAGCACTTGCATATTTGGAACACTTGGGGAGTCGACGGACGAAGAATTGAGCGTAACTTTAGCACACGGTGTCCGTTTTGGGCCCATAAGTACTTTTTGGAAATGTAGCGATCGTTTTGGATTGAAATCACCACTTCGTCGTGACGTACGAGGGATTTTGGCCACTTTTCGATAGAATGAGCACTTACATAATTAGAACGTTTGGAGAGTCGACGGACGAAGAAACGAGCGTAACTTTTGCACACGGTATCCGTTTTGGGCCCATAAGTACTTTTTGGAAATGTAGAGACCGTTTTGGATTAAACTCACCACTTCATCATGACGTACGAGGGATTTTGGCCACTTTTCGATAGAATGAGCACTTACATAATTAGAACGTTTGGAGAGTCGACGGACGAAGAAACGAGCGTAACTTTTGCACACGGTATCCGTTTTGGGCCCATAAGTACTTTTTGGAAATGTAGCGGCCGTTTTGGATTAAACTCACCACTTCATCGTGACGTATGAGAGATTTTGACCATTTTTTGAAAGAATGAGCACTTGCATGTTTGGAACGCTTGTAGAGTCAGCATACGAAGAATTGAGCTTAACTTTTGCACACGGTGTCCGTTTTGGGCCCATAAGTACTTTTTGGAAATGTAGCGACCGTTTTGGATTGAACTTTCCACTTTGTCATGACGTACGAGGGATTTTTCCCATTTTTGAAAAGAATGAGCACTTGCATATTTGGAACGCTTGGAGAGTCGGCGTACGAAGAATTGAGCGTAACATTTGCACATGGTGTTAGTTTTGGGCCCATAAGTACTTTTTGGAAAGGTAGCGACCGTTTTGGATTGAACTCACCACTTCATTGTGACGTACGAGGGATTTTGGCCATCTTTCGAAGGAATGAGCACTTGCATATTTGGAACACTTGGGGAGTCAGCGGACGAAGAATTGAGCGTAACTTTTGCACACGGTGTCCGTTTTGGGCCCATAAGTAATTTTTGGAAATGTAGCGACCGTTTTGGATTGAACTCACCACTTCGTCGTGATGTACGACGGATTTTGGCCATTTTTCGAACGAATGAGCACTTGCATATTTGGAACGCTTGTAGAGTCAGCGTACGACAATTGAGCATAACTTTTGCACACGACGTCCGTGTTGGGCCAATAAGTACTTTGGAAATGTAGCGACCGTTTTGGATTGACCTCACCACTTCTTCGTGACGTACGAGGGATTTCGGCCATTTTTCGAAAGAATGAGCACTTGCATATTTGGAACGCTTGGAGAGTCGGCGGACGAAGAATTGATCGTAACTTTTGCACACGGTGTCCGTTTTGGGCCCATAAGTACTTTTTGGAAATGTAGCGACCGTTTTGGATTGAACTCACCACTTCGTCGTGACGCACAAGGGATTTTGGCCATTTTTCGAAAGAATGAGCACTTGAATATTTGGAACGCATGGAGAGTCGGCGGACGAAGAATTGAGCGTAACTTTTGCACACGGTGTTCGTTTTGGGCCCATAAGTACTCTTTGGAAATGTAGCGACCGTTTTGGATTGAACTCACCCCTTCGTCGTGACGTACGAGGGATTTTTGCCATTTTTCGAAAGAATGAGCACTTGCATATTTGGAACGCTTGTAGAGTCAGCGTACGAAGAATGGAGCTTAACTTTTGCACACGGTGTCCGTTTTGGGCCCATAAGAACTTTTTGGAAATGTAGCGACCGTTTTGGATTGAACTCACCACTTCGTCGTGACGTACGATGGATTTTGTCCATTTTTGAAAAGAATGAGCACTTGTATATTTGGAACGCTTGGAGAGTCGGCGTACAAAGAATTGAGCATAAAATTTGCACACGGTGTTCGTTTTGGGCGCATAAGTACTTTTTGGAAAGTAGCGACCGTTTTGGATTGAACTCACCGCTTCATCGTGACGTACGAGGGATTTTGGCCATCTTTCGAAGGAATGAGTACTTGCATATTTGGAATACTTGGGGAGTCGACGGATGAAGAATTGAGCGTAACTTTTGCACACGGTGTCCATTTTGGGCCCATAAGTACTTTTTGGAAATGTAGCGATCGTTTTGGATTGAACTCACCACTTCGTCGTGATGTACGAGGGATTTTGGCCACTTTTCGATAGAATGAGCACTTACATATTTAAAACGCTCGGAGAGTCGACAGACGAAGAACTGAGCGTAACTTTTGTACACGGTATCCGTTTTGGGCCCATAAGTACTTTTTGGAAATGTAGCAACCGTTTTGGATTAAACTCACCACTTCGTCGTGACGTATGTGGGATTTTGACCATTTTTCGAAAGAATGAGCACTTGCATATTTGGAACGCTTGTAGAGTCAGCATACGAAAAATTGAGCTTAACTTTTGCACACGGTGTCCGTTTTGGGCCCATAAGTACTTTTCGAAAATGTAGCGACCATTTTGGATTGAACTCACCCCTTCGTCGTGACGTACGAGGGATTTTGGCCATTTTTCGAAAAAATGAGCACTTGCACATTTGGAACGCTTGGAGAGTCGGCGGACGAAGAATTGAGCGTAACTTTTGAACACGGTGTCCGTTCTGGGCCCATAAGTACTTTTTGGAAATGTAGCGACCGCTTTGGATTGAACGCACCATTTCGTCGTGACACACAAGGGATTTTGGCCATTTTTCGAATGAATGAGCACTTGCATATTTGTAACGCTTGGAGAGTCGGGGGACGAAGAATTGAGCATAACTTTTGCACATGGTGTTCATTTTGGGCCCGTAAGTACTTCTTGGAATTGTAGCGATCATTTTCGATTGAACACCCAACTTCGTCTTGACGTACGAGGGATTTTGGCCATTTTTGGAAAGAATGAGCACTTGCATATTTCGAACGCTTAGAGAGTCGGTGGACGAAGAATTAAGCGTAACTTTTGCACACTGTGTCCGTTTTGGGCCCATAAGTACTTTTTGGAAATGTAGCGACCGTTTTGGATTGAACTCACCACTTCATCGTGACGCACAAGGGATTTTGGCCATTTTTCGATAGAATGAGCACTTGCATATTTGTAATGCTTGGAGAGTCGGGGGACGAAGAATTGAGCGTAACTTTTGCACATGGTCTTCGTTTTGGGCCGATAAGTACTTCTTCGAATTGTAGCGATCATTTTCGATTGAACTCCCAACTTCGTCGTGACGTACGAGGGATTTTGGCCATTTTTGGAAAGAATGAGCACTTGCATATTTCGAATGCTTAGAGAGTCGGTGGACGAAGAATTGAGCGTAACTTTTGCACACGGTGTCCGTTTTGGGCCCATAACTACTTTTTGGAAATTAGCGACCATTTTGGATTGAACTCACCACTTCGTCGTGACGTACGAGGGATTTTGGCCATTTTTCGAAAGAATGAGCACTTGCATATTTGGAACGCTTGGAGAGTCGGCCGACGAAGAATTGAGCGTAACTTTTGAACACGGCGTCCGTTCCGGGCCCATAAGTACTTTTTGGAAATGTAGCGACCGTTTTTGTTTGAACTCACCTCTTCGTCGTGACGCACAAAGGATTTTGGCCATTTTTCGAAAGAATGAGCACTTGCATATTTGGAACGCTTGGAGAGTCGACGTGCGAAGAATTGAGCGTAACTTTTGCACACGGTGTCCGTTTTGGGCCCATAAGTACTTTTTGGAAATGTAGCGACCGTTTTCGATTGAACTCACCACTTCGTCGTGACGTATGAGGGATTTTGGCCATTTTTCGAAAGAATGAGCACTTGCATATTTAGAACGCTTAGCGAGTCAGCGGACGAAGAATTGAGCGTAACTTTTGCACACGATGTCCGTTTTGGGCCCATAAGTAATTTTTGGAAATGTAGCGACCGTTTTGCATTGAACTCACTACTTCGTCGTGACGTACAAGGGATTTTGGCCATTTTTTGAAGGAATGAGCACTTGCATATTTGGAACACTTGGGGAGTCGGCAGACGAAGAATTGAGCGTAACTTTTGTACACGGTGTCCATTTTGGGCCCAAAAGTACTTTTTGGAAATGTAGCGACTGTTTTGGATTGAACTCAACACTTCGTCATGACGTACGAGGGATTTTGGCCATTTTTCAATAGAATGACCACTTACATATTTTGAACGCTTGGAGAGTCGACGGATGAAGAACTGAGCATCACTTTTGCACACGGTGTCCGTTTTGGGCCCATAAGTACTTTTTGGAAATGTACCGACCGTTTTGGATTGAACTCGCCCCTTCGTCGTGACGTACGAGGGATTTTGGCAATTTTTCGAAAGAATGAGCACTTGCGTATTTGGAACGCTTGTAGAGTCAGCGTACGAAGAATGGAGCTTAACTTTTGCACACGGTGTCCATTTTGGGCCCATAAGTACTTTTTGGAAATGTAGCCACCATTTTGGATTGAACTCACCACTTTGTCGTGATGTACGAGGGATTTTGGCCATTTTTTGAAAGAATGAGCACTTGCATATTTGGAACGCTTGTAGAGTCAGCGTACGAAGAATTGATCGTAACTTTTGCACACGGCGTCCGTTTTGGGCCCATTAGTACTTTTTGGAAATGTGGCGACCATTTTGGATTGAACTCACCACTTCTTCGTGACGTACGAGGGATTTTGGCCATTTTTTGAAAGAATGAGCACTTGCATATTTGGAACGCTTGGAGAGTCGGCGGACGAAGAATTGAGCGTAACTTTTGCACTCGGTGTCCGTTTTGGGCCCATAAGTACTTTTTGGAAATGTAGCGACCGTTTTGGATTGAACTCACCACTTCGTCGTGAAGCACAAGGGATTTCGGCCATTTTTCGAAAGAATGAGCACTTGCATATTTGGAACGCATGGAGAGTCGGTGGACGAAGAGTTGAGCGTAACTTTTGCACACGGTGTCTGTTTTGAGCCCATAAGTACTTTTTGGAAATGTTGCGACCATTTTGGATTGAACTCACCACTTCGTCGTGACGTACGAGGGATTTTGGCCACTTTTCGATAGAATGAGCACTTACATATTTAGAACGCTTGGAGAGTCAACAGACGAAGAACTGAGCGTAACTTTTGCCCACGGTATCCGTTTTGAGCCCATAAGTGCTTTTTAGAAATGTAGCGAACGTTTTGGATTAAACTCACCACTTCGTCGTGACATACGAGGGATTTCGACCATTTTTCGAAAGAATGAGCACTTGCATATTTGGAACGCTTGGAGAGTCGGGGGACGAAGTATTGAGCTTAACTTTTGCACATGGTGATCGTTTTGGGCCCATAAGTACTTCTTGGAATGGTAGCGATCATTTTCGATTGAACTTCCAACTTCGTCGTGACGTACGAGGGATTTTGGCCATTTTTGAAAAGAATGAGCACTTGCATATTTGGAACTCTTAGAGAGTTTGAGGACGAAGAATTGAGCGTAACTTTTGTACACGGTGTCCGTTTTGGGCCCATAAGTACTCTTTGGAAATATAGCGACCGTTTTGGATTGAACTCACCCCTTCGTCGTGACGTACGAGGGATTTTGGCCATTTTTCAAAAGAATGAGCACTTGCATATTTGGAACGCTTGTAGAGTCAGCGTACGAAGAATGGAGCTTAACTTTTGCACACGATGTCCGTTTTGGGCCCATAAGTACTTTTTGGAAATGTAGCTACCATTTTGGATTGAACTCACCCCTTCATCGTGACGTACGAGGGATTTTGGCCAATTTTTCGAAAGAATGAGCACTTGCATGTTTGGAACGCTTGGAGAGTCGACGTACGAAGAATTGAGTGTAACTTTTGAACACGGTGTCCGTTCTGGGTCCATAAGTACTTTTTGGAAATGTAGCGACCATTTTGTATTGAACTCACCACTTCGTCGTGACGCACAAGGGATTTTGGCCATTTTTCGAAAGAATGAGCACTTGCATATTTGGAACGCTTGGAGAGTCGGGGGATGAAGAATTGAGCATAACTTTTGCACATGGATTTCGTTTTGGGCCCAAAAGTACTTCTTGGAATTGTAGCGATCATTTTCGATTGAACTTCCAACTTCGTCGTGACGTACGAGGGACTTTGGCCATTTTTTGAAAGAATGAGCACTTGCATATTTCGAACGCTTAGAGAGTCGGTGGACGAAGGATTGAGCGTAACTTTTGCACACGGTGTCCGTTTTGGGCCCATAAGTACTTTTTGGAAATGTAGCGACCGTTTTGGATTGAACTCACCACTTCATCGTGACGCACAAGGGATTTTGGCCATTTTTCGAAAGAATGAGCACTTGCATATTTGGAACGCTTGGAGAGTTGGGGGGCGAAGAATTGAGCGTAACTTTTGCACATGGTGTTCGTTTTTGGCCCATAAGTACTTCTTGGAATTGTAACGATCATTTTCGATTGAACTCCCAACTTCATCTTGACGTACGAGGGATTTTGGCCATTTTTTGAAAGAATGAGCACTTGCATATTTCGAACGCTTAGAGAGTCGGTGGACGAAGAATTGAGCGTAACTTTTGCACACGGTGTCCATTTTAGGCCCATAAGTACTTTTTGGAAATGTAGCGACCATTTTGGATTGAACTCACCACTTTATCGTGACGTACGAGGGATTTTGGCCATTTTTCGAAAGAATGAGTACTTGCATATTTGGAACGCTTGGAGAGTCGGCGGACGAAGAATTGAGCGTAACTTTTGAACACGGTGTCCGTTCTGGGCCCATAAGAACTTTTTCGAAATGTAGCAACCGTGTTGGATTAAACTCACCACTTCGTCGTAACGCACGAGGGATTTTGGCCATTTTTGGAAAAATGAGCACTTGCATATTTGGAATGCTTGGAGAGTCGGCGTGCGAAGAATTGAGCGTAACTTTTGCACACGGTGTCCGTTTTGGGTCCATAAGTACTTTTTGGAAATGTAGCGACCGTTTTGGATTGAACTCACTACTTCGTCGTGACGTACGAGGGATCTTGGCCATTTTTCGAAAGAATGAGCACTTGCATATTTAGAACGCTTAGCGAGTCAGCGGACGAAGAATTGGGCGTAACTTTGCACACGGTGTCCGTTTTGGGCCCATAAGTAATTTTTGGAAATGTAGCGACCATTTTGCATTGAACTCACCACTTCGTCGTGACGTACGAGGGATTTTGGCCATTTTTTGAAGGAATGAGCACTTGCATATTTGGAACACTTAGGGAGTCGGCGGACGAAGAATTGAGTGTAACTTTTGTACACGGTGTCCGTTTTGGGCCCAGAAGTACTTTTTGGAAATGTAGGGACCGTTTTGGATTGAACTCACCACTTCGTCTTGACGTTCGAGGGATTTTGGCCATTTTTCGATAGAATGAGCACTTACATATTTTGAATGCTTGGAGAGTCGACGGACGAAGAATTGAGCGTAACTTTTTCACGCGGTGTCCGTTTTGGGCCCAGAAGTACTTTTTGGAAATGTAGCGACCATTTTGCATTGAACTCACCACTTCGTCATGACGTACGAGGGATTTTGGCCATTTTTCGATAGAATGAGCACTTACATATTTTGAATGCTTGGAGAGTCGACGGACGAAGAATTGAGCGTAACTTTTTCACGCGGTGTCCGTTTTGGGCCCAGAAGTACTTTTTGGAAATGTAGCGACCATTTTGCATTGAACTCACCACTTCGTCATGACGTACGAGGGATTTTGGCCATTTTTCGATAGAATGAGCACTTACATATTTTGAATGCTTGGAGAGTCGACGGACGAAGAATTGAGCGTAACTTTTTCACGCGGTGTCCGTTTTGGGCCCAGAAGTACTTTTTGGAAATGTAGCGTCCGTTTTGGATTGAACTCACCCCTTCGTCGTGACGTACGAGGGATCTTGGCCATTTTTCGAAAGAATGAGCACTTGCATACTTGGAACGCATGGAGAGTCGGCGTACGAAGAATTGAGCGTAACTTTTGCACACGGTGCTCGTTTTGGGCCCATAAGTACTTTTTGGAAATGTCGTGACGTACGGGGAATTTTGGCCAATTTTTGAAAGAATGAGCACTTGCATATTTAGAACGCATGGAGTGTCGGCGTACGAAGAATTGAGCGTAACTTTTGCACGCGGAGTTCGTTTTGGGCCCATAAGTACTTTTTGGAATTGTAGCGACCGTTTTCGATTGAACTCCCAACTTCGTCGTGACGTACGTGGGATTTTGGCCATTTTTCGAAAGATGAGCTCTTGCATATTTTGAACGCTTAGAGAGTCGGCGGACGAAGAATTGAGCGTAACTTTTGCACACGGTGTCCGTTTTGGGCCCATAAGTACTCTTTCAAAATGTAGCAACCGTTTTGGATTGAACTCACCACTTCGTCATGACGTACGAGGGATTTTGGCCATTTTTTGAAAGAATGAGCACTTGCGTATTCCCAACGTTTGGAGAGTCGGCGGACGAAGAATTGAGCGTAACTTTTGCACACAGCGTTCGTTTTGGGCCTATAAGTACTTTTTATAAATGTAGCGACCGTTTTGGATTGAACTCACCACTTCGTCGTGACGTGCGAGGGATTTTGGCCATTTTTTGAAAGAATGAGCACCTGCATATTCAGAACGCTTGGAGAGTCGACGGACGAAGAATTGTGCGTAACTTTTGCACACGGTGTCCGTTTTGGGCCCATAAGTACTTTTTGGAAATGTAGCGACCATTTTGGATTGAACTCACCACCTCATCGTGACGTACGAGGGATTTTGGCCATTTTCGAAAGAATGTGCACTTGCATATTTCAAACGCTTAGAGAGTCGGTGGACGAAGAATTGAGCGTAACTTTTGCACACGGTGTCCGTTTTGGGCCCATAAGTACTTTTTGGAAATGTAGCGACCGTTTTGGATTGAACTCACCACTTCGTCGTGACGTTCGAGTGATTTTGGCCATTTTTTGAAATAATGAGCACTTGCATATTTTGAACGCTAGGAGAGTCGGTTTACGAAGAATTAAGCTTAACTTTTGCACACGGTGTCCGTTTTGGGCCCATAAGTACTTTTTGGAAATGTAGCGACCGTTTTGGATTGAACTCACCACCTCGTCGTGACGTACGAGGGATTTTGTCCATTTTTCGAAAGAATGAGCACCTGCATATTTAGAACGCTTGGTGAGTCGGCGGACGAAGAATTGAGCTTAACTTTTGCACACGGTGTCCGTTTTGGGCCCATAAGTACTTTTTGGAAATGTAGCGACCGTTTTGGATTGAACTCACCACCTCGTCGTGACATACGAGGGATTTCGGCCATTTTTCAAAATAATGAACACCTACATATTCAGAACGCTTGGAGAGTCAGCGGACGAAGAATTGAGCGTAACTTTTGCACACGGTGTCCATTTTGCGCCCATAAGTACTTTTTAGAAATGTGGCGACCGTTTTGGTTTGAACTCACAACTTCGTCGTGACGTACGAGGGATTTTGGCCATTTTTCGAAAGAATGAGCACTTGCATACTTAGAACGCTTAGCGAGTCAGCGGACGAAGAATTGAACGTAACTTTTGCACATGGTGTCCGTTTTGGGCCCATAAGTAATTTTTGGAAATGTAGCGACTGTTTTGCATTGAACTCACCACTTCATTGTGACGTAAGAGAGATTTCGACCATTTTTCGAAAGAATTAGCACTTGCATATTTGGAGCGCTTGGATTGTCCGCGTTCGAAGAATCGTGCGTAACTTTTGCACGCGGTGTCTGTTTTGAGCCCATAAGTACTTTTGGGAAATGTAGCTACCATTTTGGATTGAACTCAACACTTCGTCGTGACGTCGGAGTGATTTCAACCATTTTTCGATAATATGAGCACTTGAATATTTGGAACGCTTGGAGAGTTGGCGTACGAAGAATTGAGCGTAACTTTTGCACACGGTATCCGTTTTGGGCCCATAAGTACTTTTCAAAAATGTACCGACTGTTATGGATTGAACTCACCACTTCATCGTGACGTACGAGGGATTTTGGCCACTTTTTGAACGAATGAGCACTTGCATAATTGGAACGCCTAGAGAGTCGGCGGACGAAGAATTGAGCGTAACTTTTGTACACGGTGTCCGTTTTGGGCCCATAAGTACTTTTTGGAAATGTAGCGACTGTTTTGGATTGAACTCACCACTTCGTCGTGACATACGAGGGATTTTGGCCATTTTTTGAAAGAATGAGCACTTACATATTTTGAACGCTAGGAGAGTCGGCGTACGAAGAATTAAGCTTAACTTTTGCACTCGGTGACCGTTTTGGGCCCATAAGTACATTTTGGAAATGTAGCGACCCTTTTGGATTGAACTCACCACTTTGTCGTGACGTACGAGGGATTTTGGCCATTTTTTGATAGAATGAGCACTTGCATATTTAGAACGCTTGGAGAGTCGACGGACGAAGAATTGAGCGTAACTTTTGCACACGTTGTCCGTTTCGGCCCCGTAAGTAATTTTTGGAAATGTAGCGACCGTTTTGGATTGAACTCACCACCTCGTCGTGACGTACGAGGGATTTTGGCCATTTTTTGAAAGAATGAGCACCTGCATATTCAGAACGCTTGGAGAGTCGGCGGACGAAGAATTGAGCGTAACTTTTGCACACGGTGTCCGTTTTGGGCCCATAAGTACTTTTTGGAAATTTAGCGACCGTTTTTGATTGAACCCCCCACCTCGTCGTGACGTATGAGGGATTTTGGACATTTCCGCATATTCAGAACGCTTGGAGAGTCGGCGGACGAAGAATTGAGCATAACTTTTGTACACGGTGTCCGTTTTGCTTCCATAAGTACTTTTTAGAAATGTGGCGACCGTTTAGGTTTGAACTCACAAATTCGTCGTGACGTACGAGGGATTTTGGCCATTTTTTGAAAGAATGAGCACCTGCATATTTAGAACGGTTGGAGAGTCGACGGACGAAGAATTGAGCGTAACTTTTGCACAGGGTGTCCGTTTTGGGCCCATAAGTACTTTTTGGAAATTTAGCGACCGTTTTAGATTGAACTCACCACTTCGTCGTGACGTACGAGGGATTTTGGCGATTTTTCGAAAGAATGAGCACTTGCATATTTGGAACGCTCGGAGAGTAAGCGAATGAAGAGTTGAGTTTAACTTTTAAACACGGTGTTCGTTTTGGGCCCATAACTACTTTTTGGAAATGTAGCGACCGTTTTGGATTGAACTCACCGCTTCGTCATGACGTACGAGTGATTTTGGCCATTTTTCGAAAGAATGAGCACTTGAATATTTGGAACGCTTGGAGAGTTGGCGTACGAAGAATTGAGCGTAACTTTTGCACACGGTGTCCGTTTTGGGCCCATAAGTACTTTTTGAAAATGTAGCGACTGTTCTGGATTGAACTCACCACTTCATCGTGACATGCGAGGAATTTTGGCCATTTTTTGAACGAATGAGCACTTGCATAATTGGAACACCTGGAGAGTCGGGGGACGAAGAATCGGGCGTAACTTTTGCACACGGTGTCCGTTTTGGGCCCATAAGTACTTTTTGGAAATGTAGCTACCGTTTTCGATTGAACTCACAACTTCATAGTGACATACGAGGGATTTTGGCCATTTTTCGAAAGAAAGAGCACTTGCATATTTGGAACGCTTGGAGAGTCGGCGTACGAAGAATTGAACGTAACTTTTGCACACGGTGTCCGTTTTGGGCCCGTAAGTACTTTTTGGAAATGTAGCGACCATTTTGGATTGAACTCACCACTTCGTCGTAACGTATGAGGGATTTTGGCCGTTTTTCGAAAGAATGAGCACTTGCATATTTCGAACGCTAGGAGAGTCGGCGTACGAAGAATTAAGCTTAACTTTTGCACACGGTGACCGTTTTGGGCCCATAAGTACTTTTTGGAAATGTAGCGACCCTTTTGGATTGAACTCACCACTTCGTCGTGACATACGATGGATTTTGGCCATTTTTTGATAGAATGAGCACTTGCATATTTAGAACGCTTGGAGAGTCGACGGACGAAGAATTGAGCATAACTTTTGCACACGGTGTCCGTTTTGGGCCCATAAGTACTTTTTGGAAATGTAGCGACCGTTTTGGATTGAACTCACCACTTCGTCGTGACGTACGAGGGATTTTGGCTATTTTTCGAAAGAATGAGCACTTGCATATTTGGAACGCTCGGAGATTAAGCGAACGAAGTGTTGAGTTTAACTTTTGCACACTGTGTCCATTTTGGGCCCATAACTACTTTTTGGAAATGTAGCGACCGTTTTGGATTGAACTCACCACATCGTCGTAACGTATGAGTGATTTCGGCCATTTTTCGAAAGAATGAGCACTTGCATATTTGAAACGCTGGTAGAGTCGACGGACGAAGAATTGAGCGTAACTTTTGCACACAGTGTCCGTTTTGGGCCCATAAGTACTTTTTGGAACTGTAGCGATCGTTTTGCTTTGAACTCACAACTTTGTTGCGACATACGAGGGATTTTGGCCATTTTTGGAAAGAATGAGCACTTGCATATTTAGAACGCTTGGAGAGTCGACGGACAAAGAATTGAGCGTAACTTTTGCACACGGTGTCCGTTTTGGGCCTATAAGTACTTTTTGGAAATGTAGCGACTGTTTCGGGTTGAACTCACCACTTCATCATGAAGTACGAGGGATTTTGGCCATTTTTCGAAAGAATGAGCACCTGCATATTCAGAACGCTTTTCGAGTCGACGGACGAAGAATTGAGCGTAA
>NW_019252345.1:0-1248 GCF_002742605.1 Olea europaea var. sylvestris | reverse complement strand
AAAAATTGATACAATATATGATTAAAAATTGACAAAGTTGCAAGCCCCATGATATGTATAGTTAAAATTAATTATTATTTTAACTTATTTTTTATCAAAATTTTTAGCTATGCCAAATTGGTACTTCCAAGGATGGATCTATGAACAGGCAAAGTTGTGTTATAGCCCGTCCCTTTAGTGCAAATATTAATTAAAAAATAAAAATTTTAAGTAAAAAAAATTATGTGTGATTTTTCATTTATTTTATTTTATTTTTTGCATATTAGCTTGTCCGAAATTTTTTTCCTAGATCCGCTCCTGGGTACTTCATCATTTGAGCTAATCTTTTAACACTTTTCAATATGGTACAATCATATATAGGAGGATGTATACTGAATTACTCCTTGACACCAGAAGAGATAGAGACAGAGACAGAGAGGTAATTGGATCTTCTATTTTTTTAGTCCATGGTTGAACTATCCAAAAGACTCGCTAATGATTTCATAAAATCCAATTACATCTTGTATCTTCTGAAACAATTGTTGTAGTTATACTTGATTGTATCAAATATTGAGATGATATTTCAGCACTTCAACAGTTACCTAATCTTGGGTGTGGTTAGGGGTTAAACATAGAACTTCGGAATACTTTCCATTGTTCATTCAACTTTAACACGTTGCACTGTATCACCCATCCAACTTTGGATGTTGTCAATGGTTACTCACCAAATTTCAAAATGCTTCTCATTAATGGTCACATGTACTCAAATTTGGAGCGTTGCACTCCATCATTGATCATGAGTTAAATGTTTCAACACTCACTCAACTTTGGGTTCGATCACGAGTTACTCATCACAATTTAGAATGCTACCCGTTGGTTACTCAACTTTATTTGGGTGTGATCATGATTACTCACCGAACTTCAGAATGTTTATCTTATTTGCATACAATTATATTGGAGAAAATTTAAGACAAATTACTATTTTCACGTTCTTATATTATGCCATTCAATTTATTATTATTTATTCTAAATCATCTAACGTCCTGGCCATGAGTTATCTTAAAACACTTTTTTCTTACTTATCAAAGCCAAAAACTTAAACTTAAAAATAAGCCTTCTACGTGGTTTTGGCCATTTTGGCAATAATAGGAAGTGGATCAAAAGAACATTGACCTATGTGAGGGACAAGTCAATATGTCACTGTATCGTATCAACGAGTTTAAAAAATAATCATTTATGAATGTTGCTATAAATTGTTATACTTTTCTT
>NW_019252344.1:0-1248 GCF_002742605.1 Olea europaea var. sylvestris | reverse complement strand
GGGGGGGGGAATATTTGGAGATGGCCTGACAGCCCAGTAGATACATCAGAACACTGGGGGGCTTCAGATTTCCCGTCGAAATTGAAAGAGGCCGATCTGGGTAGACTTAAGGCTGAATAAAGAATTTTTGATAGTGTAGAACTGATATGATCGGAGCCTGATGAGAGGGCCTGCTATCCTAGGCCGGGGTGTGTGGCCATGAGTGAGGCACTTTTTAGTTTTTAGGGCTGGACTTAAGCTCCTCCTCCATCCCTTCTTTAGGCTAGTGCTGAGGTCTGAACCCGAACTCCTGGAGCCAAATGGTGGGGTCCTGGATGTTATGGAAGGAGGCGTCGCTAGGGGTGGAGATGCCCTTCTCGATTTTTCAGACCCTATACATTCCTAAGGTAGCAGCTGGAAGGGACAAGACTTAGTTGTGATATTATTTAACCTCATGGGGTTCCCATATTCCATTCGTGCTCGATCTGTCGAGCTCCATTAAAGAATGGAAGAGCTCGTGGTGCTGGGCTGTCGGGAGATGGGACACGATGGAGGGGGACCCCCTAGCACCTCTTACGGTCCCCATGAAGTATTCCACACTTAGTGAGTACTGTTGCCCTGCAATTTTATTTATTTTTCTTCGGTTCAGATCCTAAATGTTCTTTGCTTTTTGTTTTGAAGGTACCCTTCCTCGGTGTGAGATATTGACAGACGATTTCGACATAATTTGCATCGTCTACCAGTTGCTCTCGAAGAAGAGGTCATATCACGTGCTGATCATGAAAAACATTCATTTCGTAACACATGATCTGATGGCTTTCCAAGGTAAATTTACGAAGTGGAAATGTCGCGTGGGTTTTTCGACCTCTTCATACTTTGTAATAATTTGTTTGTTCCCTTGTAGATAACTTGAACAAGAAGAAGCCTTTGATGCCCGACTTTAAGACAATTCAGAAGATGATGGCTGAGGTGAGAACCTTGAAGACCTCATCATCTGCCTACAAGAAGCAAATGGAGGATCTAGTCAATGCCAGTAAGAGGCTTCAGCCTTCGAGGGATGAAGAGGTCGAAGAAGACCCTGAGATGAATTTACTGAGGAAGGGCAAAAAGGCTGCGGGCTCTTAAAAGGGGGCCACCGTGGCGGGGCAACCCGCGGCCTTAAGATAGACAACAATTCCAACTGGGGTGGTCCTCAGGGATAAGGTTGTCGAACCCTCCGTGGCTGTCCTTGCAACCTCTGCTGCCCCGGCTGAAGCTCCACTTTCAGTC
>NW_019252343.1:0-1248 GCF_002742605.1 Olea europaea var. sylvestris | reverse complement strand
AAAAAAAATACAATTCCACCCATTTTCATTTCAAAAAATAGGGGCCAAACTAGGGCTAGCAATGCAATTTTGAAGTAGCTCATAGTCTTAGTACAGAACTTTCAATCCTAAGATCGAAAGCAGATTATCTAACCATGTTTGTTTTAAAATTTTGTTTAAAGTTTGATTATGTTTTATTTGAAATGTTCAAATTTGGGATGTTTGATAAGTATATTTTGTACATATATCTAGGCCATTAAATTGGAGTTTTTGTCAGAAATTTGATTGAATTATAGCTTAAATATGTATTAATTATTTTTTTCAGGTTAAACTCAATGTTTGGAAGTGAATTTGAAAGAAATGAACAAAAAATGGAAAAAAAGGAAAGAAATTTAAACTTCGGGGACCAAAGTGCAAATATCCTAATAGTTGATTTGAACCACAAAAAAATGATTAAAGGTTATATAAGATCACCTGGATGCAATAGGAGGCCAATGGAGTGAAGTATGGTCAAAGTATACCAAAAATCAATTTCTAGCCAAAAAAGTTACTTTCCAAATTTTCAACCTTATAAACCCACTTTTGGTATAGTAAACGTTTAACTTGTAAAATCAGTCATAAGAATTGTAATCCTTTGAGTTAGCTTATCAACAAATGTTAAATCGTCTTAATTGGATATTGGCATAGAAGGTTATGATAAAAACATCGATAGGTGCTTACGGATGAAATCTAGCAAACTGTGCTCATGGATCGCGCCGAGTTGTTGAAAAATCACCCTGAGAACCATTCATCTACACTATAAAGGCACAGTAAGAACACCAGCATAGGCTCGTGGGCTATTTCCAATAGATGAATTAGTAGTTTCCTTTCGCGATTTAAACTCTTTTCGAACCCTTGTTTTTAACTTGTTCTTTGACGATTATAAATATAGAACTTGGACAACACATTGAAAACACTCCCTCTAGCCTCTATATAAACTTTGATATTATCAAATTAATTAAGAACAAGAGGTCAATTTATAAATTTTGAGAGAGAAGGTCAAACCTAGTGAGAATTTAAGGCCGATTACATCAACAAATTGAAATTTCAACCTTGGATTTAAAGATAAATATCTTTTACATTATTTTCATGATCCGAGTGATATTTTCCTATTATTCTTCTCGTAATTTATATAAAATCATGCTATGCTAGATCATTTTTGTATTGAATGAAAATGAACCCTATTATTTATTTATTTTAATTCAAGACTAGTAGTTTAGTATTTTTTAT
>NW_019252342.1:0-1248 GCF_002742605.1 Olea europaea var. sylvestris | reverse complement strand
CAATATTCGACAACCATTCAACATATCTGGCTGTTCTTATAAAACCTGCTTTCAATAATCGCTCTATCTCTTTCTTAATCTCATGGAGTACATTAGGAGCAAAACGCCTAGGAGGTTGCCTATGAGGTTTAAAATTAGGCTTAGTTGGTAACATGTGTTCCACCAAGTCTCTATCTAAACCAGGCATTTGTTCATATTCCCAAGCAAAACAATCTTTGTACTCTTTTAACAAAGCGATTAATTTGTTACTAACCTCTTGGTCGAGCATCTGGCTGATGAACGTTGGGTGATCTTCTCCTTCATCGCCAATATTTACTTTGATCAGAGGGTCTTGTGCTTGAGTGTATCCAGGTTTGGCAATCCGCATCACTTCGTCGTCCAGTTCTTTTGTAAGTACTTTCTCTTCCAAACAGTCCACCTTGTTGACTTCCCGACCAATACTTTGCTCTAACTCAAACACTGCCAACTTGTCATTCAGCGCTTTTAGGGCAGTCTCTTCCTTTGCTTTGTCATTGCATTCATTGTTGAAAGCCATCAGTCTGGCTTTGAAGGCCTGAATGTCGGCCATTTGCTTTCGTAATTTAAAGTTCATTCAAGACTCCTTAATTATTCTTTTGCCAATTACTGGCTCTTCTAAGGCCACTATATTTGGCCGCATTTGTTTGAACATTTCAGTGAGTGCGTCCACTGAGAATGGTTCTTCGCTTTGCGCGACAACCTGAGTTTCTTCCCCGTCTTTGCACTACTCTGACAAGTCCATAGTTTCCTTCGTACATGAACTTCTCCACCGAGTTTGCTTCTGCGACAAAAGGCCTATGATCGGCCTGTACTACCTCTGCTTCGCCTTTGTCATTCCAAAAAATAAGGCATTGATGGAGCGACGAGGGTATACAGCGACTTCCATGTATCCAATCTCTTCCTAGGAGCACGTTGTAACTAGTAGGACTATCTATTACAAAGAAGACAGTGGTCCTAGTAGTCGTACCTATAGTTATGTCTAATGGCATAACTCCCTTAGCTGAAGTTACTCCTCCATTGAAGCTAGTGAGGATGACTTCTGTAGGAATCATGTCACCCTCTGTTTTTGCGAACTTTCTCATCATCCTAGATAGAATCGTATTTATAGCTGCTCCATTGTCGACAAGCACTTTTGCCACTAGGACACCGTTAACTAGAGCTTTAACGTATAACGGCCTCAAGTGTTTAGTCAATTTCATGGCTGGCCGTTTAAAAATAACCTTTTCGGCA
>NW_019252341.1:0-1248 GCF_002742605.1 Olea europaea var. sylvestris | reverse complement strand
AAAATGGCAAAAATCCCTCGTACGCCACGATGAAGAGGTGAGTTCAATCCAAAATGGTCGCTACCTTTCCAAAAAGTACTTATAGGCCCAAAATGGACACCGTGTGCAAAAGTTGCGCTCAATTCTTCGTCCGCCGACTCCCCAATCGTTCGAAATATGCAAGTGCTCATTCTTTTGAAAAATGTTCAAAATCCCTCGTACGTCACGATGAAGTGGTGAGTTCAATCCAAAACGGTCGCTACATTTCCAAAAAGTACTTATGGGCCCAAAAGGG
The DNA here is from genome assembly GCF_002742605.1 of Olea europaea var. sylvestris. Classification (NCBI taxonomy): domain Eukaryota; kingdom Viridiplantae; phylum Streptophyta; class Magnoliopsida; order Lamiales; family Oleaceae; genus Olea; species Olea europaea. The sequence goes on along the minus strand of NW_019252341.1, from coordinate 974 downwards.
ACATCGTGTGCAAAAGTTACGCTCAATTCTTCATCTGTGGACTCTCCTAGCGTTCTAAACATGCAAGTGCTCATTCTTTCGAAAAATGGACAAAATCCCTCGTACGTCACGACGAAGTGGTGATTTCAACCCAAAACGGTCGCTAAATTTCTAAAAAGTACTTATGGGCCAAAAACGGACACCGTGTGCAAAAGTTACGCTCAATTCTTTGTTCGTCGACTCTCCAAGCGTTCTAAATATGCAAGTGCTCATTCTCTCGAAAAATGGCCAAAATCCCTCGTAGGTCATGACGAAGTTGTGAGTACAATCCAAAACGGTCGCTACATTTCCAAAAAGTACTTATGGGCCCAAAACAGACACCGTGTGCAAAATTTATGCTGAATTCTTCGTCCATCGACTCTCCAGGCATTCTAAATATGCAAGTGCTCAATCTTTCGAAAAATGGCCGAAATCCCTCGTACGTCACGACGAAGTGGTGAGTTCAATCCAAAACGGTCGGTACATTTCCATAAAGTACTTATGGGCCCAAAACGGACACCGTGTGCAAAAGTTACGCTCAATTTTTCGTCAGCCGACTCTTCAAACGTTCTAAATATGCAAGTGCTCATTCTTTCAAAAAATGGCAAAAATCCCTCGTACGCCACGATGAAGAGGTGAGTTCAATCCAAAATGGTCGCTACCTTTCCAAAAAGTACTTATGGGCCCAAAATGGACATCGTGTGCAAAAGTTGCGCTCAATTCTTCGTCCCCCGACTCCCCAAGCGTTCGAAATATGCAAGTGCTCATTCTTTTGAAAAATGTTCAAAATCCCTCGTACGTCACGATGAAGTGGTGAGTTCAATCCAAAACGGTCGCTACATTTCCAAAAAGTACTTATGGGCCCAAAAGGATACCGTGTGCAAAAGTTACGCTCAATTCTTCATCTGTCGACTCTCCTAGCGTTCTAAACATGCAAGTGCTCATTCTTTCGAAAA
>NW_019252340.1:0-1248 GCF_002742605.1 Olea europaea var. sylvestris | reverse complement strand
AATTAATTATTCGGAGGCCTAAACGAAGGAATTTGGCTAAAATCCCGTGATCCCGGGTATGTGCCCCGAGTCCAATTTCTGGGTCCATTTCCGATCGACCTGCCAAATTTTGGCCCATTCCGACATCGTCGCGACAAATGAGGAAGTTGCCTCAGGTGCGGTTTTTCTTTTCTTAATTTTCCTTCCAGCACATCTTCAACCTGACATAATTAATACGAAAATTAATTATTCGGCGGCCCAAGTGAAGGAATTTGGTCAAAATCCCGAGAGATCGGGTCTATGCCCCGAGTCCAATTTTTGGTGCCGTTTCCAATCAACAAGCGAAATTTCGGCCCATTCAAGCACCATCGCGACAAATGAAAAAATTGCCCCTGGTGCGGTTTTGCGTTGTTAATTTTCTGTCCAGCACATCTTCAACCTGACATAATTAATGCGGAAATTAATTATTCGAAGGCCTGAACGAAGGAATTTGGCTAAAATCCCGTGATCTCGGGTCTATGCCCCGAGTCTAATTTTGGGGGCTGTTTCCAATCAACCTGCCAAATTTCAGCCCATTCCGACACCGTCGCGACAAATGATGAATTGCCCCTGGTGCGGTCTTGCGTTGTTAATTTTCTGTCCAACACATCTTCAACCTGATATAATTAATATGGAAATTAATTATTCGGAGGCTTAAACGAAGGAATTTGGCTAAAATCTCGTGATCCTGGGTATGTGCACCAAGTCAAATTTCTCGGGCCGCTTCCAATCAACTTGCCAAATTTCGGCCCATTCCGATACCGTTGCGACAAATGACGAAATTGCGTCTGGTGCAATTTTTCTGTGTTAATTTTCTGTCCAACACTTCCTCATCCAGACATAATTAATACGTAAATTAATTATTCGGAGGCCTAAACGAAGGAAGTTGGCTGAAATCCCGAGATCTCGGGTCTGTGTCCTGACTCCAATTTTTGGGGCCGTTTCTAATCAACCTGCCAAATTTCGGCCCATTCCGACTCCGTCGCCACATATGATGAAATTGCCCCTGGTGCATTTTTGCTTTGTTAATTTTCTGTCCAACACTTCTTCAACCTAACATAATTAATACGAAAATTAATTTTTAGGATGTTTAAATGAAGGAATTTGGCTAAAATCCTGTGATCCCGGGTCTGCCCAGACTCCAATTTCTGGGGCCGTTTCCAATACACCTGTCAAATTTTGGTCCATTTCAACGCCGTCGTGACAAATGATGAAGTTGCCCCTGGTACG
>NW_019252339.1:1044-1248 GCF_002742605.1 Olea europaea var. sylvestris | reverse complement strand
GTTTTGGCGTGAATGGACATATTTTGGGATTGTGTGTGTTAAGATTATTAAATAGAGATTGTATTTAATATTAGATGATAATATAGGCGACTTTTCGACGTTGAGCGAAAAAGGGAATTGATACACACTCCATAGGAGCTTACACACATAAAGGCGAAAGGTAAGTGAAAATCCATTTGCAACTACGATGCAAGAACCTAGTAT
>NW_019252339.1:0-920 GCF_002742605.1 Olea europaea var. sylvestris | reverse complement strand
ATTAGTTTGTAATGCCATCGGTAACTTGAAATAATGATTTTGTCTAAATTGTTTTGGCGTGAATGGACGTATTTTGGGATTGTGTGTGTTAAGATTATTAAATGGATGATTGTATTTAATATTAGATGACAATACAGGCGACTTTTCGACGTTGAGCGAAAAAGGGAATTGATACACACTCCATAGGAGCTTACACACATAAAGGCGAAAGGTAAGTGAAAATCCATTTGCAACTACGATGCAAGAACCTAGTATATGTGACATAGTAATGTTGAAATATCTACATAACTTTGATAAGAGGCTTATAGCACATCATATGGTGGTTACGATCATTGAGTATGAGGTTGCGTAACCTATTGACACTGATTTTTATTAAATACGTCATTTATGAGTATTTTCATATGCATGCACAACATGTAACATCATTGAAAATCCTGCATGCAAAATATGATTTCAAAGTGAGTTTCATTATAAATGTTTTATTGACCACTACTAGGGCACCGAGGCATGTGAGGCATGCTTATGTGATATGTTTGGCATTGCGGGTGTTACTTCCTGGGTGATTACAAAGGTAGATAGGGGATGGGCCTATGGTGATCACGGGAGGGCGGACCACTCGACTGTGCCCTTGTGATATTATGATTATTGGCGCTGCCGGATGGGAGACTTCTTGGGTGATCATAGGGGTAGTCAGAGGATGGGCCTCTAGTGGTCACGAGAGGATGGTCCACTTATCGGTGTCGATTTCATACTGGCCATTTGATTATTGATATTGATATTATGCAGAGCTCTATCCGGTGCATAGTAGGTGGGTCAAGGGCCCGATGAAATGAAAGGTTTCAAGTGAAATGATTTCTAGTCAACTTTGACGAATATTGAAATATGATACTTTTATCATGATATTTAAAGTAAATGGCATG
>NW_019252338.1:0-1248 GCF_002742605.1 Olea europaea var. sylvestris | reverse complement strand
GAAGTGGTGAGCACAATCCAAAAGGGTCGCTACATTTCCAAAAAGTTCATATGGGCCCAAAATGGACACCGTGTTCAAAAGTTTCGCTGAATTCTTCCTACGCCGACTCTCCAAGCGTTTCAAATATGCAAGTGCTCGTTCTTTCGAAAAATGGCCGAAATCTCTCAAACGTAACGACGAAGTTGTGAGCTCAATCCAAAAGGGTCGCTACATTTCCAAAAAGTACTTATGGTCCCAAAACGGACACCGTGTGCAAAAGTTACGCTCAATTCTTCTTACGCCGACTCTCCAAGCATTTCAAATATGCAAGTGCTCATTCGTTCGATAAATGGCCGAAATCCCTCATACGTCACGGCGAAGCGGTGAGTTCAATCCAAAAGGGTCGCTACATTTCCGAAAAGTACTTATGGGCCCAAAACGGACACCGTGTTCAAAAGTTTTGCTCAATTCTTCTTCCGCCGACTCTCCAAGCATTTCAAATATGCAAGTGCTCATTCGTTCGATAAATGGCCGAAATCCCTCATACGTCACGGCGAAGCGGTGAGTTCAATCCAAAAGGGTCGCTACATTTCCGAAAAGTACTTATGGGCCCAAAACGGACACCGTGTTCAAAAGTTTTGCTCAATTCTTCTTCCGCCGACTCTCCAAGCATTTCAAATATGCAAGTGCTCATTCGTTCGATAAATGGCCGAAATCCCTCATACGTCACGGCGAAGCGGTGAGTTCAATCCAAAAGGGTCGCTACATTTCCGAAAAGTACTTATGGGCCCAAAACGGACACCGTGTTCAAAAGTTTTGCTCAATTCTTCTTACGCCGACTCTCCAAGCATTTCAAATATGCAAGTGCTCATTCGTTCGAAAAATGGCCGAAATCCCTCATACGTCACGGCGAAGCTGTGAGTCCAATCCAAAAGGGTCGCTACATTTCCGAAAAGTACTTACGGGCCCAAAACGGACACCGTGTGCAAAAGTTAAGCTCAATTCTTCTTACGCCGACTCTCCAAGCGTTCCAAATATACAAGTGCTCGTTCTTTCGAAAAATGGTCGAAATCCCTCATACGTAACGACGAAGTTGTGAGCTCAATCCAAAAGGGTCGCTACATTTCCAAAAAGTACTTATGGGTCCAAAACGAACACCGTGTGCAAAAGTTACGCTCAAATCTTTTTACGCCGACTCTCCAAGCGTTCCAAATATAAAAGTGCTCGTTCCTTTGAAAAATGGCCGAAATCCCTCATACGTCACGACGA
>NW_019252337.1:0-1248 GCF_002742605.1 Olea europaea var. sylvestris | reverse complement strand
ACAAACATTTTCTAACTGTTTGATTAGCAGGTTTTCACTTGTACTAGATTGATATATAATTCATCTTGCTCTCACTATGACTTCTGTTAACTAAATAATTGTCCGGGGGACAATGCTTAAAATAGACTATGATTGTTTATAAATGATCCTTTTATTCTTTTTTGTTTATTGCAATCATTATATAAACTCAATACTTGCATGTAGATTAAATATGGCGTGCAAAGATCCATTTTTCCTGAAGATGTAAGGGATGGGAATGTTCTTTTGATTCTTTTGTTTATAATCTATCTTGATTGGAAGTATTCCTATTGTGTATGCTCGTTACTTCCAAATGAAGCCATGAGTTGAGACTCCTAGCTTCATATGCACCTGCTCAACAAAAAAATTCCAGATTTATAATTATTCATAAGTTGGTTTGCATAGGAAGATCAATGCCCATGTTCATGTGTAATATGAAGAAATGATTGGGAATACATTGATCATGTTTTTATTTTGTAAAGTAGCAAGGATACTATGGTACTCATTACAGGAAGCAAATTCAGATTCAGCTTGGGATGTGTGTATAAGATTCAGAAGCCAATGTATTTCAGTTTTTGGGTTGTGGAAATCAACAGTTTCTTCCATTTTTTTTGTAACATGGACTGAAAGAAATGGTAGAACTTTTAAGGAAAAATGTGAAAGTTACTAGTTCGACCCTAAATTCACCCTGAGGGGGTGAATAGGTGAAAACTGCAAAATCAAAATTGTCAATTGAAATGAACAAGTCACTTTGAAGTTGTTCTAGATGGTTAATCAATCAAGTCAATTTATCCTATATTTGAATGCCACAAACAATAATTAAAGTAGTAAATAATGCAACAATTGTTGACGGAGAAATCAAACTGGGCAAAAATTTTGGGACCAAGCCAATAACCTCTGTTGACTCGAATAAATGTTGCCAACAGATACCGGACCCACCCGAACACACGTAAGCGAAAGTCCAACACGCAAAGACACGTGAACGGTCTAAAACGGACAAATCAAGGGCGTGGGAGTAGCTCAACGGCGCGGGACGAGAACGTTCAGAATTCGACGAGATGATCGTAGACCGATTGAACACTAATTACCAATCGATGTTTACAAATGTATTTCTAAATATGTATGAACTCGTTTGTGCAGCAAGATGATAAGAAAGAGAGAGTTGAGTAAAGTATGATTTCTTGTATTGATTCTTGCATTAGTCTTTGTATGGGGTACATGGGGGAGTAT
>NW_019252336.1:0-1248 GCF_002742605.1 Olea europaea var. sylvestris | reverse complement strand
CTTTTTTTTTTTTTTTTTTTTTTTTTTTTTTTTTTGTTCTCTCTGAAGACTCTTTTTCTTTTCTCTCTTGCGGCTCCACTCTTTTTTCTTTATCTTCAGCCACCTTTCTATTTTCTTTTTCACTCTCTATTTCATTTTTCACTTGTGTCTCTATTATGTTTTCGTGATTTTCAACAATATCTCTATTTTCTCTCTTAATCTCAGTTTTATCCTCTCATGTTTTTCCATATGATTAATTGTTTGAGAATAAATCATATTGTGAAATTTGAAACCTTTCAACAAATCATCAAACTCACTACGTTTCGTAACAAGTGCTTCATCTACCAATAAATACTCCATCAAAATCTTTACGATTTCTTCTAGGCCTCTTTTCATGCCTATCTTTTCTATTCCTCATCCTATCAGTTTCAACTACCGACATTTGGTTAATTATAGCATTAGTATAATGCCTATCTTACCTCTTGACATCTTGAGATCTCCTAGATTGCTTCCTTTGTAAGTTTGCAATCAATGTATCCCTCTGATCCATTCTATCTCTAATTTATTCAAATACCACATTCATTTGCTCAAATTGTTGTTACATGACTCTCATCATGAAGGTTTGATTGTCTCCTTCCCTTAATATTGATTCTCCTTTATCAAACATATTAATAACTATAATTTTTTGTGCCCCATGTGTTTGCACTCTTGTTTTACTAAAAAATTGGATTTTTCTTCTAATAATCTCACCACTTTTGCATTTTTTTCTCTCATCAAGTTCTTTTGAGGAACTAATTTATCTCAATCAAAAGTTTCCACCCTAATGAGGTTCAAACCCAAAGTACAAGGAATTTAAGAAGGATATTGACTGGAAAGGACTCAAGAAAGGAAGTAATGGAAGAATTGAATGAAAACACAACCAAGAATTTCACGAAAGTATTTTTTAAAATTGATTTATACCTTGCAATTCAAGAATTTTCAAGATAGTGCTTCTTGAAATCGAATAAGCCTCTTTTTGGCTTGAAATTTTCTTTTTGTTGTTGGAACTTTTTATTTTATTTTTAATATGAAATACGCAGGAAATCAACAAAGGCAAGAAAAATCGAAATAAAATTGTCTTAGTGCACTAAATTTAATGCACAAAACAATTCTTGAATGTTCTTGATATTTGTGTTGATGTAAAATACTCAAGAAGATGATGAAAAGTCAAGAAAAATATGGAGACTCAATGAAGAAGATGAAAACTCAACTAAGAAGATGAAAAAAAAA
>NW_019252335.1:52844-54210 GCF_002742605.1 Olea europaea var. sylvestris | reverse complement strand
ACGCATGATGGATAAAGCTCAGGTGAGTGTGTTTCAATACACTTCTTAAGATGGTAACTTTCGAGAATAATTAACTTTATGCTCTATTTTCATGTTGCATTGTTTAAGTCAAATAAGCAAGCTTCCAAAAGTTCTAAAAGACGAAGCGCTGCGATTGCTGTTGCAATTCGGGAGACAAATAAAAGACTACGACCTTCTAGTGAACCTAGAGATACCATGTCTACTCCAATTATTGGTGATCAAAACATGACTTCGACAAGTGTAGATGCTACAAAAAAGAAAAGAGGTCCAACTCAGTTGAAAATGGTTGCTAAAAATAACTATCAGAAAATGGAGCTTGAATTCAATGAATTCGGGCAAGCAGTTGGCCATAACTCTGATAAATTTGTCAGCATAGCCGGAGCCATAGTGCGGGAGTACGTGCCAGTTGTTATTAAAAATTGGCCTTCGGTGGATGACTGTAAAAAAATTGAACTTTGGAATTTTATACAGGTACACTTATTTAATATGATACTTTTTTATTATTGGTTCTACATTTTTCCTTCAAAGCTTGATTGCCATTTTCGATCATATATTGACCATTTATATTTGTGATAATTGTAGCAAAGATTCAATGTCAATGACTGCCATAAAAAAAATGGCATTTCAATGTATGGGAACATATTGGAGGACATTCAAATCGAGATTGAGAAGAGATATCAAACGTCAAGTACCATCTGCCATGAATAGAAAACGCGCTATTGCCCTTCTTAGACCTAAGAATATAACCTAAGAAGAAGCATGGGAGAAGTTTGTAGAAGATACTCTTTCCACTGATTTTCAAGTAAGTTATATTTTCGTATGAACTTTAAACTTTGTAGTCAATTATTGTTGGTTTATATTGTTTTCCTTGACAAGAAAAAAGTTCTAAGTTCAGCAAAATGAGAAGTAGTTAGAAGCTTCTCCAGACTATAAGTCGGAAGGGTTATTCACGTATGGCTCACGATTTGGTACAAGAACTATCTTTCTTTATTTTTGATATGTGTCTTTATTGATTTCATATACGTGTCTGTGATTGAGTTCAATATTGTTATTGTAGAAAAGAAAGAATCCAAATATAACAGGATTGAGAACGACAGTATGGACTCATGGACATCTTCGAAAGGATGGAAATCCAATAAATGAGGTGGTTGCTGAAACTTTGGTACGTGTATTGTGTGTGTGTGTGTGTATATATATATATATATACACACACCAGAGAGTGTGTGTGTGTGTAGATCTAGTGTAATATTTAAGTTTCATAAGTGCAGATGAAGATAAAAGATTGTGCCGAGTCAATTTCTGATACACTAGCCGAAAATTCTATTCGAGATGATGCTGTTGCTCA
>NW_019252335.1:50249-52786 GCF_002742605.1 Olea europaea var. sylvestris | reverse complement strand
AAAAGGTTGAAGCACTTCTGAAGTTATCCCAGGTTATACTTTTGCTATTACATAGAATATGATAGCGGAACTTAATATATCTTAACATTTTAATAAGTTTAATTTTTTGTATTATTTTGCAGAATTAAAATAAGAATGTAGAGGATATGAGTTCACGTGCTTTTACTCCACAGGTTTTTGTATTGTATATTATTTTTTCAATATAAATTTAGATTATATCATACTAGTTTTAAAAATAGACTTTATTTTAATGCGAATTTGTAGTCTCAACAAGGAAGTGGTATGGAGGGAGGTATTGCACCAGTGGAAAATGGAAAGTGTCAACTATTGCACTGGTACTTGGTTGAGGAGGAAATTGTAGGCTAAGGGAAGATTGCATCAATAGACCCAAGTACAAATGTGCATCACGTGCCACTAGGACGAGATTGTTGGAAGGTTTGGGTTGACGAGGTGTACATGAGTCATTAGCCCTTATATAGACCAATGGAAGAATTTCGAGTTCTTAGTGACGCCATAGGAAGTACTATTGCTTGGCCAAAGAGCTGCATTAGACTTATTTGACGAAGGTACTTTATAAATTTCTACATTTTTTTCATTTACGTATTTGTCATTAAATATTTTTCAAGAGTGGCTACATATGTGTGCATACACAAGTCTACAACCTTGAATGTGGAAGTTTGTTCATGGCATTACTAACGAGTGCACAATGGCTTCTCTTAAAAAAGAAATTGATCTTATTTTTAAAAAGCAATCAAGTTTTAATTATGAGCTTGTATTCTTGAGTGTGTGATTCAATTTTTTCTTTAAATGACATAAATCTGTTGCTATATACGTTGAATGAGTATAGACTGGTTATGTAAAAAGAATGAATATAGTTGTGTCTTAAAAAGCTTTAAATGACACTGTATTGTTTCTAAATTGCTTGCTTTTTTGATTAATTTGTTGTTATATTCTTTCTTTCTTGCAGTTACATGGAGCTGAAGTGAGTTCGAAAATCTCTTTTGTGCTTGTATCGTCTTGGATCTCGTCTATGTAAAAAGATTTGGCTGGGACTCGTTAGAAGCTTCGGTTATGAATCGTTTACATAACTTTTAGACATTTTTCATAGTTCTTTGGTTAGATGGTGTATATTTTTGAATTGAAGTATTTATTACATTTTGATGAAGTAATATTACATATCGGATCATGTTTATTGGCTTAAATGAAGCACTTTTAATTTTTTGTTGGCTTAAAGTACTTGTGCGTAGATAGTAAAAATATGTTTTTAATTCACAGGTTTAATTGGCAGGAAAAATATAAAATAATTGATCAGAAAAATAAAAATGACATTTACGACAAACTCCAGTTTCAGCAACGTGCAAGAGCACGTTGCTGAAACTTGGTTTCCTTGCAAGTTGCACGTTGCCGAAGCAGGGTTTCAGCAACGTGCTCTTGCACGTTGCCGAAACTAGGTTTCGCTACGTGCAGTGCACGTTGCCGAAACTCTTCGCTCTATGACAACGTCTCATCCCACAACAGACACCTGAACGTTGCCGTAAGTCTACGGCAACGTTTTCTGCCTGTTGCCAAAAGTGGTTTTTGGTGTAGTGATTCCACCTGTATGGCAAAGAGAACAATATTTGAATGCAAGATCTCCCCCAAGAATTACATGCATACACCACGAATATGAGCGAATACCACAATCTACTGACTTTATGGATTCGGACAAGCTATTTCTTACTGCCATTTTCTTTACTCCTAAGGTTATAAAGCACTTTATAATCATCTGTCCTTGTCGGGAAGTTCTCGTAGGTGCTCAAGCTTTGATCTCATAATAGCATGCTTATGGAAATGCCATACGAATGCACTGAATCCATCTGATCTAGACGAGACTGTTTGTCTTTCAGTCATTACCAATCTGCGTGGCAAACTAGGCCTGAATGTACCGACTGGATACTACAACAATGCTTTCATTTATACGGTGGCAGTGTCCACTTCCAAAATTTTATGCACTGCTTCGTTGTCATAAACAGTTCAATTAATTGAAAATGCTAAGGCTCAAATGAGTAAAGAGTACATTAGATCAGTGGCAGATCTTATGGTGATCAAGAAATGACCCAAATACGCAATAGGTAGGAATTTCATTGTTTCAGACATTACCGATTTAGGTTTTGAGAAGATTGATCTTGGATGGGTAATGCGGCGTTTGGTGTAGTTGCTTCGGCCACTTCAAATACTAGTTTTTTTACGAATTTCAAGAACAACAAGGGAGAAGATGGAGTTGTGGTACCAATATGCTTGCCACCATTGACTGCGGAAAAATTTAAATATGAGCTAGAAAAGATGACTTGTGAACCACTCTGCAGAATGTAATTTTCATTAGTTTGAATTAAATTATTCACCTATCTAAAAATAAATAATCTTGTTAAGGAGAATGAGTTCGGGTAATTTGGTCTTGTTTGTTGTGTTGTGTTGTTTATTTATTATTATTATTTTTTTTTAATACAGTTCAATGTTAGTGTTAAACACTTGAACTCGACTTTCATGTTATATAAGAT
>NW_019252335.1:45921-46609 GCF_002742605.1 Olea europaea var. sylvestris | reverse complement strand
TATAGCAATAGATGGCTACGATGGTGATGGCGGTGGTCGTAGTAGTGAATTTGAGGTGATAACGATGATTTTGGGTAATACTAACGATGGCAGGGCTAGATGGGGGTGAAATAAATTGAGCCACATTTTTTGAAAAAATACATTCTTAAATAGTGTTTTAACATCATTTAAACCACACGTTCTTCAATAAAATAATATTACACACAAATTCAAAACTTTTTTTTATTTTTTAACCACATATTTTTCATCAATAGACTATTCAAAAATTCCTTCTTATGAAAAAGAATGGGCACAAACAAGGGCTGAGTTTCTGTACCCTCATCTTTAAAATATGTTTAGTTCATGTTTATAAGTTGTTTACACAAATACTCAAGTCACTTATTTTGTATATATATTTTGTGAGATTCAAGAGTACTATTTAAATTTTTCATCGTTCATTTGTATCTATTTATAAGTTAAAAATTTATAATACTTACCAAACATACTCATATCCATTAGCTGATGTCTAAATAATGGCAATTATATAACATTAAATGATAAATTTATTTAAACACAATATTACATGATTAATTGAATATATCGAATATGATTAATTGGGTTTGTTCGGTAGTAATTATGAAAATTGATTTTTTGACCGTTAGAAAGAAAAGTGGGTCTCATCTGTAACTAAAGAAGTAAAAAATGACAG
>NW_019252335.1:41830-45680 GCF_002742605.1 Olea europaea var. sylvestris | reverse complement strand
ATTCTTCCAAAAATGAGAAACAAACGGAGTAAATATACCTCTAAGTTGAATTTCGTTTTTAAACATGCGAAGAAGTTACTTAACTCTAATAGTTTAAGAACTTTTTGAAATTAAATATTTAGTTAAGAGCACTTTTGAATATTGAGGTTTTGGTCAAGATTATTTGGTATTAAAATATTGAGGCAACGTTCAAATAAAACGTTGGCCTTGTGTTCTTCTACTAATCATTTGCCTTTTACATTTCACGTCAGACAAAATGGGGTATTTGTCCTATAATAGATCTTTTAATTAATCATATATATATGTATAACTAATTGAACTCGTTTATTTCAAAGTTTCTCTTTAAATGATTCGAAAATTATCCAATAAATTAGTATTGCACAAAATCTTCGTTTTTTTCCTTATTGAGATGGTTTAGACTCGGAATATTTTGGGACAAAAGGCTATTTACATATAATATGGATTTATAAAAGTGAAACAATTTAGTTTAAAGTCACCTTCAATTCCACTAATAAGAAAGTTGCTTTAAGTTAATTTTTATAAAATGATTTATTAAGTTTCACCACTTTTTCACATTTGATTTGTGCTATGGCAACCTTGAAAAGAAAAAAAGGGGGGAAATCAATAAATTTGAGCACCAAAACTCACTAATGAAATATTTTAGTGCTTTTTTTATGGCTAAAGTTGTTAGAACAACACTTGAAAAAAATGATTTTGACTAAGAAGAAATTAGAAGTAGATTGTCGTACCTTTTACTATTTGATTAACGTAGACTACACGAACTTAGTAAATTATCCTAATTTTTTGTGTTTGTCTATAATAAAAATTAATAAATTATATCTTGTTTAAAATAAGTTATGGGTAATTGCTTCTTTTTTTAATTTGTTTATTTCGTTCTTAGATCTGCAGAAATACTATTTATATTTATTCAGAGCACTTTCGGCTTATAATAGACTTCAGTTACAAGTAAATAGGTAAATTTCAAACAAAGTAATCAGAAATAAGTTACTTATTTTAATAATTTCTCGTCCGTCACCACCACCACGACATTGGTTGTTATCTACTCTTCCCCACCTTCCCCAATTCCTCCAAATTGAACCCTCTTATCCATTTCTATATCTTTTTATTTATTTATTTATTTATTTGAATTTGGGGGTAGGTGGCGGTGACGTCTTTGCAACTAGGACAGCATTTTTTTTTTTTTAATTTAGTGACCAGTCTCTACGGATTAGAACATTTCTTTCTCTTGACAGGTCGATCGACAAGGCTTACCAGTATGTGCTGTAATATGAGAGGCCTGAATTGTCACTCTTTTGAAAAGAAATAAACTGAAAAAAGATACTTGATAAAAGTTCCTGGTCCGGAAGAAATTTTCATCCCTGGGCAAATTGCTTTTCCAACTGTTAGCCGTCGATTTTGTTGACTTGTGTAAGACAATGGGACCCATGAAAATGACAAGAAACGGTATCAATTTTGATTTTAAGTACAATCAGACAACTAAGCTTAGCCAAACTTTTGGGATTATAATAATTAATGGTTGGGAGGAAATCTATGAGGCTTCAAATGGGTCCCTTTAGAGATGCTCATTTTGGAAAGTTTTCACCCAAAATGATTCAGGAAAAAGTTATTTTGCTAGGTAATTAGTATCTATAAAGTTTCTATTGTACAAAATACATATCTTTCATTTTTTTACATTTTTACCTTTATTACACCTTTCATTGCAAAAAATATCATTTTCATCTATTTTCTCAATTAAAAGTTGTGAAACAACGAATATATACTAATATTTAAATAAAACAAAAATAAAGAACAAAATGAAACTATACTCCAAAATTTTAAAGAACACACAGATAAATTTCAAATAAATAAATCAAAATCAAAATCAAGAAAACAAAAATCACCACCTTCCTACCCATGAAACCGCTGTTTCACTCGCTGAAAACACCACTGAATCACCACCTTAGCCATCGGACACCATCGCGATACAGCCCTCCATCCGGATGTCACAACATACCATCCTGCTTATCCAAATCCCATCCTTTAAAAGTATGTCTAATCAATTTAAATTCATATTTAACCCCTATTTGAACTTCATTCTTCAAAGGTAATTTATTCTTAAATTTTTTCAACCACACATTTTTTCAATTAAAAAAGTTTACTTGTAAATTTAAAAATTTACTCTACTTCTTAATCATATATTTTTTAAAAAAAATACTTTTCAGAAAATCCATTCTGAAAAATGGCTGAAACATAGACTTACCCATATTTGGGATTTTCTATGTTTTGAATGGTGAAGTTTTAGAGAATGTGTGATTAAAAAGTATGAAACATTTTAAATTTACGTGCAAATTATTTTATTGTGTGAATGTATAATTAAAACTGTATTATATGAAAAAGAAGTTTAAAATAAATGATGTTAAACAAGAGCTTAAACTATGGCCTCGCACTACCAGAATTTTGTGCACTGCTCCATTGTCATATGCAGTTCAATTAATTCAAAATGCTAAGGCTCAAATGAGTGAAGAGTACATTAAATCAGTGGCAGATCTTATAGTGATCAAGAACCGACCAAAATATGCAACAGGTTGGAATTTCATTGTTTCAGACATAACTCGTTTAGGTTTTGAGAAGATTGATCTTGGATGGGGAAATGCAGTGTATGGTGGAGTTGCTTCCGCCACTTCAAATATTAGTTTTTGTACGAATTTCAAGAATAGTAAAGGAGAAGATGGAGTTGTGGTACCAATATGCTTGCCACCATTGGCTGTGGAAAAATTCAAGTATGAGCTAGAAAAGATTACTTGTGAACCACTCTGCAGAATGTAATTTCCATAAGTTTGAATTATATTATTCACCTATTTAAAAATAAAGAATCTTGTTAAGGAGAATGAGTTCAGCAATTTGGTCATGTTTATTGTGTTGTAACTTTTATTTTTATTTTTAATACAGTTCAATGTTGGTGTTAAACACTTAAACTCGACTTGCATATTATATAAGAATTGTTTCTTTAAACATTTGTTTAACATCGGCTTGACAAATGATATTATGGACCTCGAGAATAGTATATTTGGTAGAAATTGTTTAAAACTCACTTTTTTTGGAACTCATTTCAATCATACGTTCTTTCATTAATATAATTTTGTTTTTTTATGTGGATACTAACTTTTCCCTATTTTTTAATCATATATTCTCCAAGAATTTTACTTTTAACAATCTTTTGAAGAATCCGAAAAGGACCAATCTTCTTGTCTTTAAGCTTATTGTAAGTGCCAAGAGAAAAACGGTTTTTCCTGAGATGAACCATCACTAAATCACCTTCGTTAAATAGCTTAAGGTGTCGATATTGGTCTACTGCAACCTTGTAACTAATATTAAAATCTTCCAAATTTTGTTTTACCTCGTGATGAATTCTTTAAATAAGTTAAGCAAACTCGTCTGCATTAGAATTACCATTAGGAAGTCGAATCAAATCTACTGTGTGCCTTGGAACATTAGTGTAAACGACTTCAAAAGGAGTCTTCTTAGTGGATCGATTAGGCATACTGTTAAAAGCAAACTCAAATTGTGGAAGGGTAGTATCCCACTGTTTTGGTTTATCTCCACTAACTGCTCGAATTATATTGCCAAGAGTTCGATTAGCCATTTCTAGTTGACCTCTGTTTGGGGATGACTTGTGCTACTAAACTTCAAAGAAGTGTCAAATATTCTCCACAATGTCCTCCAAAAGTGACTTAGAAACTTTACATCTCTATCAGAAGTTATAGAATGAGGGATACCATATAGGCAAACGATCTTGCAAAAAAATAAATTAGCCACATAGGAAGCATCTGCAGTTTTCTTAGAAGGAATG
>NW_019252335.1:29298-34486 GCF_002742605.1 Olea europaea var. sylvestris | reverse complement strand
CATGGGGATGTAGCAGATGGCTACGACATGGGGATGAGTGTGGCTCTATTTTCTAGCTAAATTTGAAAGTAATTGGAAGGCAGATAGGCGTGGACTACGGAGGGAGACGAAATGGAAACAATCACCCCCACAAATTCCATAGGCAACTCGTAGGGGCTAAGGGACTATAATTGTTAGCCAAGATTTGGCGGAGATTTTGTGAAAAAATAAATAAATAAATAAAAGTTAAAAAATAGAAAATTTTAATGAATTCATATGTAAAATTATCTTATTATTTGAAAAAAAAAAAAGAGACTTATTTTAATGGAAAGGTACTTTTTGAGAAAGTATTTAAATATACCTTTGAGTTGAATTTCGTTTTTAAACATGTGAAGAAGTTACTTAACATTAATAGTTTAAGAACTTTTTTAAATTAAATATTAAGTTAAGAGCATATTTGAATATTGAGGTTTTGGTCAGGCTTATTTGGTATTAAAATATTGAGGTTCGCTCAAATAAAATGTTTAGCCTTGT
The DNA here is from genome assembly GCF_002742605.1 of Olea europaea var. sylvestris. Taxonomy (NCBI): domain Eukaryota; kingdom Viridiplantae; phylum Streptophyta; class Magnoliopsida; order Lamiales; family Oleaceae; genus Olea; species Olea europaea. The sequence continues at coordinate 33,973 of NW_019252335.1, read as the reverse complement.
GCAGAGGTGGCTCTTCTATAGATTATGTACCTTTACATTTCACATCTTTTAATTAATCATATATATAATCAATTGAACTCGTCTATTTCAAAGTTTCTCTTTAAATGATAAATGATCTAAAAATTATCAAACAAATTAGTATTGCACAAAATCATCGTTTTTTTTCCTTATTGAGATGGTTAAGACTCGGAATATTTTGGTACGAAAGGCTATTCTACACATTATATGGATTTGTGAAAGTGAAACAATTTAGTTTAAAGTCAACTTCAATTTCACTTATAACGTTGCTTTTATTTAATTTTTTTAAAAAGAAAAAAGAGGGGGGGGGGGGAAGGGTTCAATAAATTTGAGCCCCAAAACTCACTAAAGAAATATTTTAGTGCTTTTTTTGGCTAAAGTTGTTACAACACTTAAAAAAAAATTATTTTGACTTATAAAAAATTAAGCCCCTGTTTGTTTCCCATTATTTCCTCATTAAAATGAAAAATATAACCATTATTCATCATATTAAGCCACCAAATTTGAATTTTTATTTTTTGTGTGAGACCAATAATGGCTATATTTTTCTTTCTCATTTTTACAAAAATGGGAAACAAATGCCACCTAAAAGTAGATTGTCTTACCTTTTACTTTTCGTAACAAGCGATGGTTTTGGAAAATAATTCTTAATATTTTATTAACGTAGACTACACTAACTTAGTAAATTGACATTATCCTAATTTTTTGTGTTTGTCTATAATAAAAATTAATAAATTATATCTTGTTTAAAATAAGTTAAAGGTAATTGCCATTTTTAAAATTTGTTTATTTCATTCTTAGATTTATAGAAATACTGTTTATATTATTTAGAGCACGTTTGGCTCTTAATAGATTTCATTTACAAGTAAATAGGTAAATTTCAAACTAAGTAATCAGAAATAAGTTACTTATTTTAATAATTTCTCATCCGTCGCCACCACCACGACATTGGTTGTTATCTACTGGTCCCCACCTCCAATTCCTCCAAATCGAACCCTCTTATCCATTTCTATTTTTTCTTTTTCAAATTTTACTTTTACAATTTTTTTATGTTAAACTTAAAGTATGTCCTATAGGCTATACCCCCCGTTTGATTATTATTTTTATAAGAATGAGAATGAAAAATATAGTCGTTACTGACCGACACAAGAGAGAGAAAGTCAAATATGGTAGTTTGATGTGAAAAAAAACGATCATATTTTTCATTTTTTTGGCCAAAGAATGGGAAACAAATGGGGCCATAGTATGAGAGGCCTTAAATGTCACTCTCTTAAAAAGAAATAAACTTAAAAACATACCTATTTTAGAATTTTGGGATAACCCGAATTCTTTTGTTCAAATAATTGTAGAATTTTAATTAAAGTACACATCAACCGAATCGACCAGCTTACCGAAGCAATCCCGAGGAGACGAAGGAGTTTCAAAAGTAAGTGGAGGAGTTGATGAGCAAAGGTTATGTCAAGGAGAGCATGAGTCCATGTGTTGTACCTGTTTTGCTAGTGCCTAAGAAGGACGGGACTTGGAGAATGTGCGTGGATTGCCGAGTTATCAACAATATCACGGTAAAGTATAGCCACCCAATACCTAGGCTAGATGATATGTTTGATGAGTTGCATGGTGCTTGCATTTTTAGTAAGATTGATCTTAAGAGGGGGTATCATCAAATTCACATGCGGGAGGGTGATGAATGAAAAATGGCGTTTAAGACTAAGTATGGATTGTATGAATGGTTAGTTATGCCGTTTGGACTCACTAATGCACCGAGCACTTTTATACATTTAATTAACAATGTTTTGCGTGCTTTTGTTGGAAAATTTGTTGTAGTTTATTTTGATAACATCTTAATCTATAGTAAAAACCTAGATGAGCATTTAGAACATTTAAATTGTGTGCTTGTTGTATTGCGAAAGGAACAATTGTATGCTAATTTCAAAAAGTGCACATTTTGCATGGATAGAGTTGTTTTCCTAGGATTTGTGGTCAGTGCTAACGGGGTGGAAGTCGATGAAGAAAAGATAAAAGCTATTAAAGAATTGCCAACACCTAAGACTATAACTGGAGTTAGGAGTTTTCATGGATTGGCTAGTTTTTATAGGCGATTTGTAAGAGATTTTAGCACCATTACCACACCGTTGACCGAAATAGTAAAGAAGAGTGTAGGTTTCCATTGGGGAGAATCTCAAGAAATTGCATTTAACACAATTAAGGATAAGCTATGTAAAGCACCTATTTTGGCATTACCAAATTTTGATAAAACATTCGAATTTGAGTGTGATGCATGAGGAATAGGTATAGGAGCAGTGTTAATGCAGGAAAGGAGACATATTGCTTACTTTAGCGAAAAGTTGAATGGGGCAGCATTGAATTATCCGACATATGACAAGGAGCTGTATTCGCTTGTTCGAGCATTAGAGACTTGGCAGCACTACTTATGGCCAAAGAAATTCGTGATATACACCAATCATGAATCTTTAAAGCATTTGCGAGGTCAAGGTAAGTTGAACAAAAGACATGCGAGATGGATGGAGTTTATCGAGACATTTCCCTACGTCATCAAGTACAAACAAGGTAACGAAAATATAGTTGCTGATGCGTTGTCTCGAAGGTACGTGCTTTTAAATTCATTAAGTACTAAATTACTTGGTTTCGAACATATTAAAGGCATCTATGAATCTGATTGTGATTTTTCTAGTATTTATGCTTCATGTGACAAGGGTGCATTTGATAAATTCTATAGGCATGAAGGATATTTGTTTAGGGAAGATAAGTTGTGCATTCCTAATTGTTCCTTGCGTGAATTATTGGTCAGGGAAGCACATGAGGGTGGTTTAATGGGACATTTCGAGGTTCAAAAGACTTTAGACATGTTAGGAGAACATTTTTATTAGCCTAAAATGCGACATGACGTAGAACAAATAGGTGGAAAGTGCATAACTTGTAAAAAGGCTAAGTCTAAGGTTCAACCCATGATTTGTATACTCCTTTGTCTGTACCTGGTGAACCTTGGGTGGATATATCTATGGACTTTGTGTTAGGTTTGCCTGGGACAAAAAGGGGTTGGGATTCAATATTTGTAGTGGTCGATAGGTTTAGTAAGATGGTGCACTTCATACCTTCTCTTAAAACTGATGATGCTACTAATATTGCAGACTTATTCTTTAGGAAAATAGTATATTTACATGGAGTACCTAAAAGTATAGTGTCTGATAGGGACGTGAAGTTTTCGAGTCATTTTTGACGTGTTCTGTAGAGTAAGTTAGGAACTAAGTTATTATTTTCTACGACTTGTCACCCACAAACAGATAGACAAACTGAGATAGTTAATCGAACTATGACTCAACTACTTAGGACAGTGATCAATAAAAATCTGAAATCATGGGAAGAGTGTTTACCGTTTATAGAGTTTGCATATAATCGAGCTATACATTCTACTACTTCGTTTTCTCCTTTAGAAATTGTTTATGGTTTTAATCCACTAACACCTATGAATTTAATGCCTTTGTCTGTGCATGAACGAGGTCGCTTGGATGGGAAACGAAAAGCCGAGATGGTGAAAACACTCCATGAAAAGGTCAGGATGCAGATCGAAGAGAAAGGAAAGCTAATTGCATCAAAAGCAAATAAAGGAAGAAGACGGGTTACATTTGATCCTGGAGATTGGGTCTGGGTGCATTTCAGAAAAGAGCATTTTTCAGAACAGAGGAAGTCAAAATTGCAACCACGAGGCGATGGACTGTTTCAAATCATCGAGAAGATCAATGACAATGCATACAAAGTGAATTTACCAGGTGAGTACAATGTTTTGGCTACTTTTAATGTATCTGATCTCTCTCTATTTGATGCAGGTTCAGATTCGAGGACGAATCCTTTTGAAGAGGGAGGGGATAATGTGATCCAAGAGCCGAGCAAGAAGAAGGCAAGTGCGAGACTAGACCCGTTGATAATCGAAGGTGGACCATGACGCGATCAAGAGCAAAACAAGTGAAACAAGCGATGGGATTGCTCGTTCAAAAAAACTATTTATGAAACCATGTTCAGGACTCAAAATGGGACAAATTTCGTGTTCGGGTCGAAGGCCGAAACTAAATGGATCAATGTGTTACAAGCACTCGAAGAAGAGAGTGGGCAGTATAACCATACAGCAGCATGGTGCGATCGCACGACATGAGGCCGAGAATTCAATGGCCAAAATTTTATTACCATGAGGCAGCACGAGTTATAACCATGCGACAGCATGGTTGATTTCTGGGCGCGATTTTCCTTTTTTCCAGATTTTTCCTTATTTTACTAGAATTTCATTCTTAATCAAACTCCCACCATATTGGACGAATATTTTAGGAATTTTGTTAGATTATTAAAATTATATTTCCTTTTGACTTCTATTCGAGGATTAGTATAAATAGGAGAATATTTTTCATTGTAAGGACATTTGACTTTTGCTTAATATTATAGAGAGAAATTTTTTTTCTCAATTTCTTGTTCTTCTAAAACAATCTTGGAACTTATCAAGATTCAATTTCTTGTGGGTTCTTTTAATTGTAATCAAGGGGTTTTTAGGTTCTTCGCTAATCTAGGGTTTCTTGGTTCAATTCTTGGGGTTCAAGATTCAAAATTGGGTTAGTATTGGCGTTCTTGGGTTCCGCATCAATCTCGTTGT
>NW_019252335.1:25685-27787 GCF_002742605.1 Olea europaea var. sylvestris | reverse complement strand
GTCCAATATTTAATTAATCCATTTAATTAAATTCGGTCCATGAATTAATTAATCCAATTAATTAATCCGGGGCTATAAATAACCAATCCAATTAATTAATTTATCCAACGATTGTTAAATTAATTAATCGACAAATTGCAATCTTCCAATTCTCTTTTGTGTGCGGTCCATCAGGTTCCCGTCTACGATACCTAACGACGTGAAATATTATTTTGATCTAATCAAAACTGATAAATTAAAACACCCTTTTAATTTATCACAAATTCACACTCACGTCCTAGATTGAAATCTAATAATGTATCACGGCAACACACGTGACGGGAAATGTCACGTGGTATAACAAAACCAAACATGTTCGTTTACCATGAAACTATAATCTCTTCATCAGTATGATCCGATCAATTACGAGATATGAAAGTTTGTTAATCTCGATTATCGATCATATCTTTCATTCTACTATTAAGTCAATATGAGTCGAAAACTCCTTTTCGACTTATGTGTATATCTTGGCCAAGGATTTCGTTATTGACTTAATTGAACGAAATGCAGATCAAGGTCTTTTTCTTTATATGAGTGACAAATCCTCTATTGGTCATTCACAACCTTCATATGGTTCTTGACATACCTGAACGATACCGTATTAGTGGCCCTTGGTAGAGCAACATACAATACCATCAAAGCATGACCGTCTTCATACAAGGCACTATGATGACCTCAAGTCAAAGGACCAATCCACTACCAAACGTTAAAGATTAACCACTGACACTCAGATAATTATCCATGTGAAATCTCTTAGAGGGTCTCCAATATTTTGCTCTATAACAAAACATCCACGTGTTCATTTAAGTGTCACCACACTTTAGCTTGTGAGATCAGCTACTTACTTCACAAGTAGGAATGCCACACGTGATGGTCTATCTATAATAACGATATTTGTATCTCGTTATTACTTACAACAACGAATTATTCAAGATCCAATCATACGTAATTTCTATCTCACAATCACAACTCCTTGTGATTAACAAATCACTTAAACTTGAATATTCGGACTCTATTATTTAATATTATTTATCCCTCTCAAATTCATATGATTACTCATGATTCAAAAACTGTAAATGATGAAAAATATAGAATTAGTATGTATTATAATGCATTTGTACAAATTCAAAATGGACTTTAATTAAACATGCTCACACTGTTTAAAATAAATTCATGACCTTCATACATAAATTATTGGAATCCACATTTGATTCCCAGTGGGCTCGGATTCCATTCGTTGTATCAAGATCTTGAGTATACTCAACAAATTTTAATAAAACATTTGGATAGATATTATCATCAATTGTATCTCCATACAACTCTCAGATCATTAAGCTCACAACTCTTTTGTCTTCACACATCATATGTGTTAGCTTCACATGCCTCTAAAACTTATCTCATTGAGTGTACTCAACAAAAGATAAATTTTAGTTAAATAAAATCCATCATTCAGAAATATCAAATATTTCGTAGTGTCAAACATATTCCTAATAGACCAGCCTTGAGTGTACTCAACAAGCTGAGGTAGATTTAGGATTCTCGTTTTTCACTATAATGATGAAAGACAAATAATATTAACTTATTTATTTATTTAATTATTTAATCATGCATCAACTATGCGAATAAATATATATAAATAATAGTATGGATAATTATGGGCTTGTTCTATCTAATTTTTCCCAGCCAAAGAGAAGACTAGTTGGTTAATTCATAAGGGGTACAACATTGGATCAACATCAATGCACCATCTCCATGGTTTCCACCTCTTCTTGCGCCTTCAATTAGTCAAGCTGCAACATGTATCCTATACTAGTTGGCACGCAGGCCTAAAAGAAATCGAACTCGCAATCCCATAATAATAACAATAACAATGGACTCGCAGGTCCAATATAATAAAGAGGTCACAGGCCCATAACAACAATAATAATAATGGACTCGCAGGTCCAAAACAATTTAAGGCTCGCAGGCCCATAAAACAACAAGAAATAAATCAACCATTCATCACATCCATATGGTCGAGTCCATAATCATCCATAAATAAACATTCATCACATAAATGTTTC
>NW_019252335.1:19177-25185 GCF_002742605.1 Olea europaea var. sylvestris | reverse complement strand
GGGCCTATTTAATTAAAATCAAATTTTAACTAAATCCCGAATTAGAGTCTAACTCTAATTCCATAACTATTGGGAGAAGTAATTTAATCAAAATCAAATTTTAATTAATTATTAAATTAGAGTCCTACTCTAAATTTTAATTTGCATTGGGAAAGTAGTATTAATTGAAATCAAATTTTAATTAACATAATATTAGAGTCTAACTCTAATAAAATTGAATTAATATTTTAATTTAGGACAAAACTCCCAAATAAAATAAAAATTCAATTTAGGGTCAAAATTAAATATTTAAGTTAAAATCTAATTTTAACAAAAATATAAAAGTTGTCAAATTTTAAATATATCATTAATTTTGGGCCTAATTAGAAACATTGGTCAAATCCAATAAAATCGTAATTTCAAAAACCATTTTGAATTCAAATTTAAAACCATTTTCAAAAATTGCAATTTGACCCAATTCGAAATTAAAACACAAGTCCCTCAATTTCATAAATTGCATGATAGACCCCTCTATCAAAATTGCAAAAACACCCATATATCTTTAATTGTAAGCAGGGGCTCGTAGTTACATGGATTGCAATAGAAGCCCCCGCCTCCACCTTTCCCAAAATGGAAAACCCTAATAAAAAAATTAAAAAAATTTCTTTCTATTGTGGCGCAGCCCGCCCAAGACCCAACAGGGGATGCTTCAGGCGGCAGTCCCCTGCCCCTTAGCCCGCTGTTGTGCGTGTGGCGGTGGTGCTCGGCGACCGCCGCAGCCACCCGTTAGATCCAAAAAAATATTTTTTTTTTAAAATCAAATTTTGAAGAAATAAAATTAAACACTATAATTGCTTGATTCAAGAATAACCATGATTAAATTAACTTTTAATTTAATCAACATGTAAATCAATTCCTAACAAATACAAAGTTGGCTTTGATACCACTGTTGGGAATTTACTCAAACATGCACAGTGAAAATAAAAACAATTTCAATTCCCACCAAAATTCATCTTTGTATTTAGATAAGAACTGTGATAAAAATTATACATTTTCTTGAATTTGCAAACTCCTTTGCATTACCTTTGTTCTAGCAACTTGAATCTGCCTCCCACAGCTGTCCAATTGTCCAACCTTCAATGAATTACACACAGAGAATAGCTTGCAACTGCTAGGGTTTCTCATCTTGTGCCAACAAGAATTATTAAAAAGTCTATGGATCTAAAACCCTAACCATGTATTTATATAAGCACAAACGGGCTCGACCTGATCCGGTCTAATATTTAATTAATCCATTTAATTAAATTTGGTCCATGAATTAATTAATCCAATTAATTAATTTATCCAACGATTGTTAAATTAATTAATTGACAAATTGCAATCTTCCAATTCTTTTTTGTGTGTGACCCATCAAGTTCCCGACCACGATACTGAACGATGTGAAATATTATTTTGATCTAATCAAAATTAATAAATTAAAACACCCTTTTAATTTATCACAAATTCACACTCGCCGTCCCAGATTGACATCACACGTGATGGGAAATGTCACGTGGTATGACAATCAAAACTGCTCATTTATCATGAAACTATAATCCCTTCGTCAATATGATCCGATCAATTACGAGATATGGAAGTGTGTCAATCTCGATTATCGATCATATCTTTTATTCTGCTATTAAGTCAATATGAGTTGAAAACTCCTTTTCGACTTATGTGTATACCTTTGCCAATGATTTTGCTATTGACTTAATTGAACGAAATGCAGATCACAGTCTCTTTCTATCTAAGAGTTACGAGTCCTCTATTGGTCATTCACAACCTTCATATGGTTCTTGACATATCCGAACAATGTCGTATTAGCGGCTCTTAGTAGAGAAACATCCAACACCGTCAAAGCATGACCGTCCTCATACAAGGCACTATGATGACCTCAAGCCAAAAGACCAATTCCACTACTGAACGTTAGAGATTAACCACTGACACTCAGATAGTTATCCATGTGAAATCTCTTAGCGAGTCTCCAATGTTTTGTTCTATAACAAAACATCCACGTGTTCATTTAAGTGTCACCACACTTTAACTTGTGAGATCAGCTAATTACTTCACAAGTAGAAAATGCCACACGTGATGGTCTATCTGGAATAATGATATCCGTATCTCGTTATTACTTATGACCACGGGTTATTCAAGATCCAATCATACGTAATTTGTATCTCACAATCACAACTCCGTGTGATTAACAAATCACTTAAACTTGAATTTTCGGACTCTATTATTTAATATTATTTATCAGAAAATTAATTTAAATAAATAATTTATCTTATCAAAATTAAATACATTAAACATATAAAAAGTATTTACAACCTAAATCGATTGGATCTAGGGCATAACACTTACACCTTTTACACTCCCAATCCTCGAAACTACATTTTTCTCTCTCTAAATTTTCCTATAACTTCTGAAACTTGTTGATTTCATTTAAGCAACGGCTCCATTGCCGTCTGTTTTTGACTCCTCAATTCCCATCTTCTCACGTCTCTCTGAGTCTCTGACAGTCTACGTTTATACCAAAATACACAGTGTTTCAAGAATTCGCTACCCATTTGATTACACGAGGTATGCCACTCCCTCATTCTTCTTCTGTTTTCTCCATTTTTTCCTGTATTTTATTTGTGGGTAGGGGTGGGGGAATGGGACAGACTCCAAGAGTTTGATTGAAAAATCTTGGCTTTTTTGTGATTCAAAATGGGCTTAATTTTTATTTCAACTTTCATGAATGAAATCACAAAACTTCAGCTAAAAAATAGGATTTTTTTTTTTTTTGCCTAGAAAAAGTGCATGAATATTGCTTCAAAGGTGACATGGCTCATCTACAAAAATATGTCTGTATTGGAGAATTTGAATTTCTTTGAATTCTTGTTTCGTATACATTAGTAGATATGACTTTGGAGTAATATTCAATGCCACCTCCTGAACGAGCCATAAATGTGAAGAAGTCTTGGGGATGCAAATTTGAGTTGAAATTAGATGCTTTTTAATTACTTGAATATGGCTCAGAACATGAAAATGTTCTGTTTTTAATGGTCAAAACTCAATAAAAATTGCTTCCATATAGTATCATGTGAGGTTTGGCCATGTGGGGAACTCTATTTATTGAGTCATATTTACTTCACACTGCCCAAGAAGTAATATTCATGTCACTTGACTATTGAAATTATAGATTGAATGTGAAGCCAGTGTTGAAGAGTATTTTGAGTTTTGCTATCCTATTATCAGAAACCATCGAAGAAGTAATTTTATATAAATGAATTTGTCCTTCCTGTAACGACTTAAGCTTTTAGATGATGGTATCAGAGCAAGACCAAACATATGTTTTGTGATGAAAATGGTATCAGATAAAGGTCTTAAGTTTAAGTATTGTTGTCACTTATTTATGAAGTTTGCTTGGCAAAGCTTTTTTATGCTTATTTGCTCGTGTCCCAAAGAATGTGCACTTTAAAAGTAGATAAAAGTTGTGGATTCTAAAACATGTCTGCTTAAGAATGATGCTTGACCAACTTATAAGCTTGAAAAATCTTTGCCAAACATGCTCAAAAACTGTTCACATGTTGCGGGTTTTCAATTGATCTTATTGAGTCATTGATCATTAAGTTTGGTGGGACCTTTTATTCGTTACTTATTGGACCTGCAAATCAAATGCTGTGGCCCCATCAATTCAAAATTTTTTGTCCATTCTTTCTTAGTGCTTTTGTAGATGGCAACAAGAGGGAAAAGTCTGGTTATGTAAGAATGTATCACATAAAAGTGATAGTGATTCATCAATTCAATACCACTCAGTAATGGAGGCCCCATGAAATTTCAGTGGCCCTTAAAATGTAAATGATTGACAGGAATGGTTGACCTTACTACAATACAATTATTTATAAGTTTCATTTATTTCAGACAATGAAATAACTGAATAGAGACAAAGAAGTCATTGTTCTCTGAAAATTCGTCATAATATAGTTGTGTTTTTCATATGGATCAACATCTGTTATAGGATTCTCTTTTCTATACCATCTGTTTCACATTCTTTTGTTTTTTTTTTTATTATTATTATTATTATTATTTTTTGTGGTTTTATTTTTGTTTTATTTTTTTTGGATATGTTTTGATTCAAGCAGTTGCCTTGCAATCTTTTAATTGGACCTTCTATCATTTTTTTTTTTAATTCATCCTCGATAACTTTCATGTCTTGTAATTAAAAATGAAAGACCTGGTCCAAGGTCCAACTTAAAAAATAAAGATTTTCTTTTTCTTTTTCTTTTTTGTGATCTTCTAATTATTTTAAATTTGTTGTGGATTGCATTTTTCATGTTTTTAGGTGCAATATGAAGATTTCTGATTGATTCCATGATAAGGTGTATTAGGTGAATCTTTATGTTTAATTTAGATGTGGTTTATTTAGCAGCTGGTGTTTTGAGTATGGCATGTGTTGAACCTATTTGTTATCACACGTCAGATCAACATTTAAATAAATAAATATGAAATCCCTCTTCACGTGCTGGCCAGATTCATTATTGAGATGTTGTCTAATGACAACTTCACCGGAGTGTTCCTGTACTTGATTATTAGTATACTTCTTCTTTCATTTATTCAAATCTTCTAACTTGTATAATAAAAACTAAATTAAAACTGAAACTTGCAGGAATAGTGACATATAATGGCCTTGAGAGCTGTATTCTCAACAGTCACTCTTTCAATAATGCTAGTAGCACTAGCAGTGGAGATGGACATATCACCGATTCCTTGGATGAAGATGACTGAAGCTGCTCGTCCAGCAATACTGTTTTTGGGTCATTCTCTTCTCTCTGGACGATCAGGAAAAAGGACGATCGTGGCACAGACGAATGGGACTTCTCTGCAAGCCCACAACAATGTAAAAATGAAAAACTGAGTCAGAATTCAGATGTTGAAACAATGAAAGAGAAGTTTGCGAAGCTATTTGATGCGGACATCCATTTACTATTTATTTTCTTCCATTTACTATTTATTTTCTATTTGAACTATTAGTTATATTCTATTTGGATTATTATTTATATTTCTGTTATTAGGCTTGTTTAGCGGGTTTGGCCCAAATCCTTCTCTTTAGGGTTTTTGTTTTGTTATTTATTTCTATTTTGTTGCGTATTTGAGACAGTTGATGAATTAATTGAATAAAGTTGGTTGCAGCCTCTGTGTTTTCTCCCCCCAATTTCCCCCTCTTCTCCTCTCCCCTCCTCTTCCCTTTCTCCTTCTTATTTCTTATTATTCATCCTACATCAAAGTTGATGTGGACATTCATTTACTATTTATTTTCTTCCATTTACTATTTATTTTCTATTTGGACTATTAATTATATTCTATTTAGATTATTATTTATATTTCTATTATTAGGCTTGTTTAGTGGGTTTGGCACAAGCCCTTCTCTTTAGAGTTTTTGTTTTGTTATTTATTTCTATTTTGTTGCGTATTTGAGACAGTTGATAAATTAATTGAATGAAGTTGGTTGCAGCCTCTGTGTTTTCTCCCCCCGGTTTCCCCCTCTTCTCCTCTCCCCTCCTCTTTCTCCTTCTTATTTCTTGTTATTCATCCTACATCAAAGTGGTATCAGAGCCAAAATTTGGATAATTTTTCATTCACAATCCAAAACTTTCTTCCTATCCTCTTCCCAAAAACTTGTGGAACAGCACAAACAAACAAAATTGTTATGAGGCAGCAGTTTTCTTGTTCAATTTTCTTTCTAGTTGATTAGGCAAAAAAAAAAAGTCACTGTTCACGGATACTGTTCACACCCGAAATTTCAGTTTTTTTTTTTTGATTTTTCAGCAGTTTCAAAAAAAAAAATAAATAAAGTTACTGTTCACGGGTACTGTTCACACCGGAAATTTTAAATTTTTTTTTTATTTTTTATTTATCGTTTTCTACCGTTCCCCAAAAAAAAAAAAAAGTGAAAAAAAAGAAAAAAAGGAAAAAAAAAGGGAAAAAAAAGAAAAAAAAGAAAAGGC
>NW_019252335.1:10875-15646 GCF_002742605.1 Olea europaea var. sylvestris | reverse complement strand
TGTCAATCTCGATTATCGATCATATCTTTTATTCTGCTATTAAGTCAATATGAGTTGAAAACTCCTTTTCGACTTATGTGTATACCTTTGCCAATGATTTTGCTATTGACTTAATTGAACGAAATGCAGATCACAGTCTCTTTCTATCTAAGAGTTACGAGTCCTCTATTGGTCATTCACAACCTTCATATGGTTCTTGACATATCCGAACAATGTCGTATTAGCGGCTCTTAGTAGAGAAACATCCAACACCGTCAAAGCATGACCGTCCTCATACAAGGCACTATGATGACCTCAAGTCAAAAGACCAATTTCACTACTGAACGTTAGAGATTAACCACTGACACTCAGATAGTTATCCATGTGAAATCTCTTAGCGAGTCTCCAATGTTTTGTTCTATAACAAAACATCCACGTGTTCATTTAAGTGTCACCACACTTTAACTTGTGAGATCAGCTAATTACTTCACAAGTAGAAAATGCCACACGTGATGGTCTATCTGTAATAATGATATCCGTATCTCGTTATTACTTATGACCACGGGTTATTCAAGATCCAATCATACGTAATTTGTATCTCACAATCACAACTCCGTGTGATTAACAAATCACTTAAACTTGAATTTTCGGACTCTATTATTTAATATTATTTATCAGAAAATTAATTTAAATAAATAATTTATCTTATCAAAATTAAATACATTAAACATATAAAAAGTATTTACAACCTAAATCGATTGGATCTAGGGCATAACACTTACACCTTTTACACTCCCAATCCTCGAAACTACATTTTTCTCTCTCTAAATTTTCCTATAACTTCTGAAACTTGTTGATTTCATTTAAGCAACGGCTCCATTGCCGTCTGTTTTTGACTCCTCAATTCCCATCTTCTCACGTCTCTCTGAGTCTCTGACAGTCTACGTTTATACCAAAATACACAGTGTTTCAAGAATTCGCTACCCATTTGATTACACGAGGTATGCCACTCCCTCATTCTTCTTCTGTTTTCTCCATTTTTTCCTGTATTTTATTTGTGGGTAGGGGTGGGGGAATGGGACAGACTCCAAGAGTTTGATTGAAAAATCTTGGCTTTTTTGTGATTCAAAATGGGCTTAATTTTTATTTCAACTTTCATGAATGAAATCACAAAACTTCAGCTAAAAAATAGGATTTTTTTTTTTTTTGCCTAGAAAAAGTGCATGAATATTGCTTCAAAGGTGACATGGCTCATCTACAAAAATATGTCTGTATTGGAGAATTTGAATTTCTTTGAATTCTTGTTTCGTATACATTAGTAGATATGACTTTGGAGTAATATTCAATGCCACCTCCTGAACGAGCCATAAATGTGAAGAAGTCTTGGGGATGCAAATTTGAGTTGAAATTAGATGCTTTTTAATTACTTGAATATGGCTCAGAACATGAAAATGTTCTGTTTTTAATGGTCAAAACTCAATAAAAATTGCTTCCATATAGTATCATGTGAGGTTTGGCCATGTGGGGAACTCTATTTATTGAGTCATATTTACTTCACACTGCCCAAGAAGTAATATTCATGTCACTTGACTATTGAAATTATAGATTGAATGTGAAGCCAGTGTTGAAGAGTATTTTGAGTTTTGCTATCCTATTATCAGAAACCATCGAAGAAGTAATTTTATATAAATGAATTTGTCCTTCCTGTAACGACTTAAGCTTTTAGATGATGGTATCAGAGCAAGACCAAACATATGTTTTGTGATGAAAATGGTATCAGATAAAGGTCTTAAGTTTAAGTATTGTTGTCACTTATTTATGAAGTTTGCTTGGCAAAGCTTTTTTATGCTTATTTGCTCGTGTCCCAAAGAATGTGCACTTTAAAAGTAGATAAAAGTTGTGGATTCTAAAACATGTCTGCTTAAGAATGATGCCTGACCAACTTATAAGCTTGAAAAATCTTTGCCAAACATGCTCAAAAACTGTTCACATGTTGCGGGTTTTCAATTGATCTTATTGAGTCATTGATCATTAAGTTTGGTGGGACCTTTTATTCGTTACTTATTGGACCTGCAAATCAAATGCTGTGGCCCCATCAATTCAAAATTTTTTGTCCATTCTTTCTTAGTGCTTTTGTAGATGGCAACAAGAGGGAAAAGTCTGGTTATGTAAGAATGTATCACATAAAAGTGATAGTGATTCATCAATTCAATACCACTCAGTAATGGAGGCCCCATGAAATTTCAGTGGCCCTTAAAATGTAAATGATTGACAGGAATGGTTGACCTTACTACAATACAATTATTTATAAGTTTCATTTATTTCAGACAATGAAATAACTGAATAGAGACAAAGAAGTCATTGTTCTCTGAAAATTCGTCATAATATAGTTGTGTTTTTCATATGGATCAACATCTGTTATAGGATTCTCTTTTCTATACCATCTGTTTCACATTCTTTTGTTTTTTTTTTTTTTTTTTTTTTTTTGGTTTTTTTTTTTTTTTTTTTTTTTTTGGATATGTTTTGATTCAAGCAGTTGCCTTGCAATCTTTTAATTGGACCTTCTATCATTTTTTTTTTTTAATTCATCCTCGATAACTTTCATGTCTTGTAATTAAAAATGAAAGACCTGGTCCAAGGTCCTACTTAAAAAATAAAGATTTTCTTTTTCTTTTTCTTTTTGTAATCTTCTAATTATTTTAAATTTGTTATGGATTGCATTTTTCATTTTCATGTTTTTAGGTGCAATATGAAGATTTCTGATTGATTCCATGATAAGGTGTATTAGGTGAATCTTTATGTTTAATTTAGATGTGGTTTATTTAGCAGCTGGTGTTTTGAGTATGGCATGTGTTGAACCTATTTGTTATCACACGTCGGATCAACATTTAAATAAATAAATATGAAATCCCTCTTCACGTGCTGGCCAGATTCATTATTGAGATGTTGTCTAATGACAACTTCACCGGAGTGTTCCTGTACTTGATTATTAGTATACGTCTTCTTTCATTTATTCAAATCTTCTAACTTGTATAATAAAAACTAAATTAAAACTGAAACTTGCAGGAATAGTGACATATAATGGCCTTGAGAGCTGTATTCTCAACAGTCACTCTTTCAATAATGCTAGTAGCACTAGCAGTGGAGATGGACATATCACCGATTCCTTGGATGAAGATGACTGAAGCTGCTCGTCCAGCAATACTGTTTTTGGGTCATTCTCTTCTCTCTGGACGATCAGGAAAAAGGACGATCGTGGCACAGACGAATGGGACTTCTCTGCAAGCCCACAACAATGTAAAAATGAAAAACTGAGTCAGAATTCAGATGTTGAAACAATGAAAGAGAAGTTTGCGAAGCTATTTGATGCGGACATCCATTTACTATTTATTTTCTTCCATTTACTATTTATTTTCTATTTGAACTATTAGTTATATTCTATTTGGATTATTATTTATATTTCTGTTATTGGGTTTGTTTAGCGGGTTTGGCCCAAACCCTTCTCTTTAGGGTTTTTGTTTATTATTTATTTCTGTTTTGTTGCGTATTTGAGACAGTTGATGAATTAATTGAATAAAGTTGGTTGCAGCCTCTGTGTTTTCTCCCCCCAATTTCCCCCTCTTCTCCTCTCCCCTCCTCTTCCCTTTCTCCTTCTTATTTCTTATTATTCATCCTACATCAAAGTTGATGTGGACATTCATTTACTATTTATTTTCTTCCATTTACTATTTATTTTCTATTTGGACTATTAATTATATTCTATTTAGATTATTATTTATATTTCTATTATTGGGCTTGTTTAGTGGGTTTGGCACAAGCCCTTCTCTTTAGAGTTTTTGTTTTGTTATTTATTTCTATTTTGTTGCGTATTTGAGACAGTTGATAAATTAATTGAATGAAGTTGGTTGCAGCCTCTGTGTTTTCTCCCCCCGGTTTCCCCCTCTTCTCCTCTCCCCTCCCCTTTCTCCTCCTTATTTCTTGTTATTCATCCTACATCAAAGTGGTATCAGAGCCAAAATTTGGATAATTTTTCATTCACAATCCAAAACTTTCTTCCTATCCTCTTCCCAAAAACTTGTGGAACAGCACAAACAAACAAAATTGTTATGAGGCAGCAGTTTTCTTGTTCAATTTTCTTTCTAGTTGATTAGGCAAAAAAAAAAAGTCACTGTTCACGGATACTGTTCACACCCGAAATTTCAGTTTTTTTTTTTTTTTAGATTTTTCTACTGTTCAAAAAAATATCGTACTGTTCACGGGTACTGTTCACACCTGAAATTTCTTTTTCTTTTTTTATTTATCGTTTTCTGCAATTCCAAAAAAAAAAAACGTCTTTTCTATTATTTACAGATACATCTTTTATTCTGGTTCATCTGGCTTGACTACTTCGACGAACGAAAGGGAAGTTCTTGCTTTTATTTATTGTTGGTTTATATTACTGTTTCATTTTGAAATTGCATCAATTAAATTTTTGTGTTGCTGCTGATCTATTTTTATCTAAACTCACGTAATTGGATCCATTGACCTCGTTAAATCTCACTTTAACCTGCTTATTTTACGTGATTAGTATTTGACCATTGCTTTATTATTTTACATATACCAGCAGTACTAGCTTGTTGTATATAATTTTAGTCCCAAAATTTAAATTTAAAAAAAATAGCTCAAATTTTCATTTTCCATTACTTGCACTTTTTGTTCGTTGATCTCTCTATTACATGTCATTAAGTTGCTATTACATTGCATGTAGTTACATATTGGTCATCTTGTCACTTCTAGCTCTAGTACCTTAAAC
>NW_019252335.1:0-945 GCF_002742605.1 Olea europaea var. sylvestris | reverse complement strand
CACTTTTTTTTTTTCAAAAAAGGGGGGGGGGGGGGGGGGGGGGACTGGGTTCTTTTTGTCAAATGCATTTTTTTTTTTAAATTGATTTTAGCATAAGAATTGTGCACAAAAATGCTTATAAAATCACAAGCATATAACTCATCGTATTGAGATTTGTAACTCTTTCTTTGGAGGGAGTTTTGAAGAACCAGCCTGAGCCTTTTCCTCAATCATTTTTAGTTTTTAGGCAGCAAGAAAATGATCATGAGCAGGAGATTAGCACATGTACAAGAGACAGGGTAATCCGTATTGACTTTGATGAGCAAGAGAGTAAGCCTCTCTCTCTCTCTCTCTCTCTCTACGCTTCTTCATATGTATAGTTTTGCTTAATTTAACCAGTCAGATTTCCTTAATTTACGTTATGGGTGTGGGTTATAATTGAGTAGAAAAGTCTTGAAATTGTAACAATTTCATATACCTAATAACCTACCACGTGTCATGGCTCATCTACAACAATATTTCTGTAGAAGTCTTGGGAGTGCAAATTTAAGTTGAAAATAGATGCTTTGTTATTACTTGAATATGTCCCCTACTTCCTAGAAATAGAAAGTTGTAAATGGGAACATGAAATCTGTTTTTAATGGTGAAAACTCGATAAAAATGGCTTCCATATATAGTATCATATTTACTTCACACTGCCCAAGAAGTAATATACATGTCACTTGACTATTGCAATTATAGATTGAATGTGAGGCCGTTGTTGAAGAGTATTTTGAGTTTTGCTGTCCTATTATCAGAAACCGTCGAAGAAGTAATTTTATATAAATGAATTTGTCCTCCTTGTAACGACTTAAGCTTTTAAATGATGTTATCAAAGCAGGACCAAACACAAGTTTTGTGATTAAAATGGTATCAAATAAAGGTCTTAAGTTTAAGTCTCGTTGTCACTTATTTATGAAGTGTTAC
>NW_019252334.1:0-1248 GCF_002742605.1 Olea europaea var. sylvestris | reverse complement strand
TTTGGATAGGGAGGGTGGATTAGACACCAGTAATTCAGTTTCAAGTGTGAATTCTAAATTGAATGTTCATTGTGATAATGAATTTAAACCACCTCACGAAGAGCCAGTGCATAACTCTTGTGAAATTCAATCGAAGGACGAGGGCAATCAGCAAATAGTTGTAGGTTCGGGAGGAAAACTTGTAAGGATAAAGCTTGGGAAGTTCAATAATGTCGAAGGTCGAGGTGAAAGTAGTAGCGATAGCAGCTCTGATGCAAGAAGGTGCTTCTCCATGGGCTCTTTTGCTTATGTAATGGATGAAAATTTATCATTGCAAGTTCCCATTAGAACCCCTATGAAGAAACAATCGACCAAGAAACATACTTTGCCATTGACACCAGGTCATAGGCAAGCATTTTCTGAATGTGGATGTGATTCAAGACGAGAATTCATCGGTTCTGAAGCAATTAGGATTGCTGAAATTCAAGAAGGTGGCAATGATAGTAGTATTACTAGTGGCAATAACAGAAAGGCCATTGGGAAAAGCAAGAGGGAAAGCTTTTCACTTTCAAAGATTTGGCTAAGGGGAAAAAAGGATAGGACTAATGTAGCCACAGTCGAGTCGTCCAGGCGGGCGTTTTCATTCCGGATACCCGGTAACCAGAACATGATGGCTACCGATGAGTTGAAGCCCAAGAACAGTGTTCATGGTGGTAGGAGGACAATATCTGAAATCGACACCAGTCGGTGGGAAAATGGAGGAAGTGAACTTGGTCGTGATGATGAAATCCAGAGATATAACAGCCTGGAATTTCAAGAAAATGCACCATCTTTTGCAAGGAGAACTCTTCTTTGGCTCATGGGAAGACAAAACAAGGTTGTTAACTTATCTTCTCCATCCAATGTTTAGTTATTGCTTTCCATTTGGTAATTTTTTTTTTCTTTTTTCCTTTTTATTTTTTTTTTTAGTAGTTTAAAGACTTCATTATGAAGAAAATTCATATACAAAAACAAATATCAAAATGCTTATTATTTTTGAGTGAATGAGATTATCATCCTTTTCTGAAATTGTCATGATTTGTTTTCTTTACCTTGTCTATATAACTCCTGCTAAGAACGTGATGAGTATGAAACTTCGAGAGCTTTCCTTTCCAGGCCGGGGCCGATTACCAAAAAATTTGTATACTGTTGTTGAGATATAATGGCTTAAAGACAATGGACTTCAAACTTTCCCATATTACATGCCATGTGAACACTTAAATATGTTTA
>NW_019252333.1:0-1248 GCF_002742605.1 Olea europaea var. sylvestris | reverse complement strand
CAAGTTTTAGCATATTCCGACACAGTCGCTAAAAAAGACGAAATTGCCCCCAACGCGATTTTTGTTTACGATCAACCTGTCAACTTTGAGCCCATCACTACTCCGTCGCGAAAAATGACGAAATTGCCCCCGGCGCAATTTTTGTTTTCGATCAACTTGTAAAATTTTAGCCCATTTTGACACTGTCGTGGAAAATAACGTAATTGCCCCGGGCACATTTTTTGTTTCCGATCAACCTGTCAAATTTGAGCCCATTCCGACACCATCGCGAAAAATGACGAAATTACCCGTGGCGCGATTTTTAATTCCGATCAACCTGTCAAATTTGAGCCCATTCCGACACCGTCGCGAGAAATGACGAAATTGCCCTTGGCGCGATTTTTGTTTCCGATCAACCTGTCAAATTTTTGCCATTCCGCCACCGTCGCGAAAAATGACGAAATTGCCAATGGTGCGATTTTTGTTTCCGATCAACCTGTCAAATTTTTGCTCATTCCGACACCGTCCCGAAAAATGACGAAATTTCCCCCGACGCGATTTTTGTTTCCGATCAACCTGTCAAATTTGAGCCCATTCCGACACAGTCGCGAAAAATGACGAAATTGCCACTGGCGCAGTTTTTGTTTACGATCAACCTGTCAAATTTGAGCCCATTCCGACACCATCGCAAAATATGACGAAATTGCCAATGGTGCGATTTTTGTTTCCGATCAACCTGTCAAATTTTTGCCCATTCAGACACCGTCGTGAAAAATGACGAAATTGCCCCTTGCGCGGTTTTTGTTTCCGATCAACCTGCCAAATTTCAGCCCATTCCGACCCCGTTACGAAAAATGACGAAATTGCCCTGGCGCAGTTTTTGTTTCCGATAAACGTGTCAAATTTTAGCCCATTTCGACACCGTCGCGAAAAATGACATAATTGCCCCCGGCACGATTTTTGTTTCCGATCAACCTGTCAAATTTGAGCCCATTCCGTCACCGTCGCGATAAATGACAAAATTGCCCCTAGCATGATTTTTGATTCCGATCAACCTGTCAAATTTGAGCCCATTCCGTCACCGTCGCGATAAATGACAAAATTGCCCCTAGCATGATTTTTGATTCCGATCAACCTGTCTAATTTGAGCCCATTTTGACACAGTCGCGAAAAATTACGAAATTGTCCCTGGTGCGATTTTTGTTTCCGATAAACCTATCCAATTTCGGCCAATTCCGACACCGTCGCGAAAAATGACAAAATTGCCGC
>NW_019252332.1:0-1248 GCF_002742605.1 Olea europaea var. sylvestris | reverse complement strand
TTTAGGCCACCGAATAATTAATTTTCGTATTAATTATGTTAGGTTGAAGAAGTACTGGACAGAAAATTAAGAAAGAAAAAAACCACCATGGTTGATTTTGTCATTTGTCGCGATGGTGTCGGAATGGGCAGAAATTTGGCAGGTTGATTGGAAACAACCTGTGAAATTGGACTCGGGGCACAGCCTCGGGATCACGGGATTTTAGCTAAACTCCTTCGTTTGGGCCTCCGAATACTTAATTTTCGTATTAATTATGTCAGGTTGAAGAAGTGCTTGACAGAAAATTAACAAAGAAAAACCGCACTGGGGGTAATTTTATCATTTGTCGCGACGGTGTCGAAATGGACCGAAATTTGGTAGGTTGATTGGAAACGACCCGCGAAATTGGACTCGGGGTTTGGGCCTCCGAATAATTAATTTCCTTATTAATTATATCAGGTTGAAGAAGTGTTGGACCGAAAATTAACAAAGCAAAACAGCACCAGGGGCAATTTTGTCATTTTTCGCAACGGTGTCGGAATGGGCCAAAATTTGGCTGGTTGATTGGAAATGACCAGCGAAATTGTACTCGAAGTACAGACCCAAGCACACGGGATTTTAGCAAATCTCCCTCGTTTGCACCTCCGATTAATTAATTTCCTTATTAATTATGTAAGGTTGAAGAAGTGCTGGACAGAAAATTAACAAAGAAAAATCGCACCAAGGGCATTTTTGTCATTTGTTGCGACAGCGTCGGAATGGTCCGAAATTTGGCAGGTTGATTGGAAACGGCCCGCAAAATTGGACTCGGGGCGCAGACCTGGGATCACGAGATTTTAGCCAAATTCCTTCGTTTGGGCCTCCGAATAATTAATTTCCTTAATAACTATGTCAGGTTGAAGAAGTGTTGGACAGAAAATTTACAAAGCAAAAGCGCACCAGGGGCAATTTTTTCATTTTTCGCGATGGTGTAAGAATGTGCCAAAATTTGGCAGGTAGATTGGAAACGACCCGAGAAATTGGACTCGGGGCAAAGACCCGGGATCACGGGATTTTAGCCAAACTCCTTCGTTTTGGCCTCCGAATAATTAATTTACGTATTAATTATGTCAGTTTGAAGAAGAGCTGGACAGAAACTTAACAAAGAAAAATCGCACAGGGGACAATTTCCGCGAAATTGGACTCTGGGCACAGACTTGGGATCACGGGATTTTAGCCAAATTCCTTCGTTTGGGCCTCCGAATAATTAATTTCCTTATTAATTATGTC
>NW_019252331.1:0-1248 GCF_002742605.1 Olea europaea var. sylvestris | reverse complement strand
GTTGGAATGGGCTCAAATTTGACAGGTTGATCGGGAACAAAAATAGCGCCGGGTGTAATTTCGTGATTTTTCGCGACTGTGTCAGAATTGGCTAAAATTTGACTGGCTGATCAGAAACAAAAACAGAGCCGGGGGCAATTTCGTCATTTTTCTCGAC
Source organism: Olea europaea var. sylvestris (assembly GCF_002742605.1). Lineage (NCBI taxonomy): Eukaryota > Viridiplantae > Streptophyta > Magnoliopsida > Lamiales > Oleaceae > Olea > Olea europaea. The sequence continues at coordinate 1,091 of NW_019252331.1, read as the reverse complement.
TGTGTCGGAATTGGCTGAAATTTGGCAGTTTGATCGGAAATAAGAATCGCACCGGCTGCAATTTCGTCATTTTTGTCGACTCTGTCGGAATGGGCTCAAATTTGACAGGTTGATCGGGAACAAAAATCGCGCCGGGTGTAATTTCGTCATTTTTCGCGACTGTGTCGGAATTGGCTAAAATTTGACTTGTTGATCGGAAACTAAAACTGCGACGGGGGCAATTTCGTCATTTTTCTCAACTGTGTCGGAATTGGCTGAAATTTGGCAGTTTGATCGGAAATAAAAATCGCGCTGGCGGCAATTTCGTCATTTTTCTCGATTGTGTCGGAATGGTCTCAAATTTGATAGGTTTATCGGGAACAAAAACTGCGCCGGGTGTAATTTCGTCATTTTTCGCGACTGTGTCGGAATTGGCGGAAATTTGGCAGTTTGATCGGAAATAAAAATCGCACCTGCGGCAATTTCGTCATTTTTCTCGACTGTGTCGAAATGGGCTCAAATTTGACAGGTTTATCGGAAACAAAAACCGCGCCGGGGGCAATTTCGACATTTTTCTCAACTGTGTCGGAACGGGCTCAAATTTGACAGGTTCATTGGGAAGAAAAACCGCGCCGAGTGTAATTTCGTCATTTTTCGCGATTGTGTCGGAATTGGCTAATTCCATCCTACAAAATTAATACATGTTAAAACCATATAAAAGAAATTTTAAATAAAATATCGTACCTTCAAATTGGCTCAAATTTGACAGGTTTATCGGAAACAAAAACCGCGCCGGGGGCAATTTCGACATTTTTCTCAACTGTGTCGGAACGGGCTCAAATTTGACAGGTTCATTGGGAAGAAAAACCGCGCCGAGTGTAATTTCGTCATTTTTCGCGATTGTGTCGGAATTGGCTAAAATTTGACTGGTTGATCGGAAACAAAAATCGCTCCGGGGGCAATTTCGACATTCTTCTTGACTGTGTCGAAATTGGCTGAAATTTGGTAGTTTGATCTGAAATAAAAATAGCCCCGGGGGCAATTTCGTCATTTTTCTCGACCGTGTCGGAATGGGCTCAAATTTGACAGTTTGATCGGAAACAAAAATCGCG
>NW_019252330.1:0-1248 GCF_002742605.1 Olea europaea var. sylvestris | reverse complement strand
TTTCGGCCAAACCATTTGCCATTTTGAGAAACAGACACCACCATTGGACTGTGCAGGTAGAGACGGTTCAGAAAGGTCGGGGCATCGTTGGCGCGTGGCCGGTCGACCTCCGACGTGTGGGGATTACGGTTAGGACGCGTGAGGGCCCGTCCGATGGATTCCAATGAGGATGTCTTCAGACATAATGTTTCTAGAGATAAGTCAGACCCTGCGGTGTTGTCGGATTTCAGTTTTGAGCAATGCAGTGAAAGTTGGACGATTTTGCCCTTGGACGTTCGGGTGCCGGGTGCTGTTTTCATGTTGCTGTGGTTGCTGATGACTTTAGGATGAATAGTGATAGTCCTGAAGTGGTGAATTCGCGTCTCTCGATATTTACGGACCTTCAGACGTGATCCGCTCGGTATCGTATTTTTTGCCTTTTATGATTACAGTTAAAATTAATGTATAGGTTAATTATTTATTTTGCACATTAGAAGTCATTGTGTGATGTGACGTTAGGTTTGGGGTTACCGTGAAGGGGGTAATTATTGCCTGTTGTTAGACCTAGGAATTACATGTTAATTAATTGCCTTGATTCTATGTGAATTTGTCACCAATTTTTTTTACACCGATAGAATTGGATATGACCTTAGGAAAGTTTACCTGACTATTCTGTGTGAATTATGTGTCAGTACTTTGCTTGTGGTCATTATTTGGTATTGTTGGCATGTATAGGTTTAAGGCAAGTGCGAAAAATAAAATATATTTTAATTGTGGTAAAATTTGGGTATAGTTGAAAGAGATTATCCTAGGATGATAATAAAAGGAAAGATGAGGATAGAGATAAGGCAAATGTGACTTTAGGGTCGAGTAGTGATCCTAGTGAGGTTTATTGAGAGAATAAACCTGGTTCTTACATTGCATCTGTGTGTAATCCTTTCTGCATGTATGTGGTCACTTAATTTTGTAGCAATGTTAATGTTACACTTTCAATATGTTTGATGTGTGTAATTGCATGAATTAGAGTGACTTATTACTTTGTGTAATATGTTTACATGCATAGTGGGTTGAGACTAATGGCATACTCTATTTGCTCTGTGAGTGGTGAGAGTATGGTAGTAAGAAGAAAGTTGGGCAGCCGTTTCTCTCCTTTATCTTTGTGAGCCTGTGTGATTTGTGAGATTATGTGAGGTAGCCATGTTAGGGTTACCTTCTTTATCTTTGTGAGCCTCGTTTGTGAGTGTTGTGAAGTAACCGACTCTTTCTTCG